>NC_000080.6:30364270-30464270 GCF_000001635.26 Mus musculus
CCACTTAAACCTAAGCAGAATAGAACGAGCTCGGGGCTTTAGGCTTCAGGCTACCCCTAACTCCTAACTGCTATGAGAACTGTAGCAGTCGGTCTTCCTAAGATGGTTTTTTCATGTGCAAAACGCCTACCATAAGGTCACCACGGTCTATGATGCTAAAGAGGGATTGGAACAAGAAAGCATCTTATATATCATAAAGCACAAGACCCACATAGTGTAGCTACTGATGCTGTAACAACAGCAGCATCGAAGAACCTACAAGAAATGCAAATATATCCAACTGGCCACAGACCTCCTGGATGGGAAGTTTTACAGGTAGGACACCACAGTCTGCCTGTCCACAATTTTCCAACTGACTGACTGACTGACTGATACATTCTAGTTTGAAGACTGTACTCTACAAGTGATCCTCTCTCTATGGTTCTGGAGAGACCAGCCAGTGGAAGGAATATTTAGTGTCTTTGAGTTGCCATGATACGATCATGTGACAAACATGATAATTTATCCTCCTTTTTTTACCTGTTTTTTTTTGGGGGGGGGTGGTAATTCAAGACACGGTTCCTCTGCGTGAAACCCTGGCTGGCCTGGAACTCACTCTGTAGACCATGCTGGCCTCCAACACACAGAGGTCCAATACCTCTGCCTCCTGAGTGCTGGGATCAACGGTGAGCACCACCACTGCCCTGCTCTTCAATCTTAATCCATCCTTCAAAACAACACCACGTGGATCCAGTTCACAGACTCCCGTGATGCTTACAATGTGGGTCCTATCATTGCTGACATCTCTGAGAGCTAGGAAACAATCTAAACAAAGAAGACCAAAAACTCTGATGGAAGACCTTTTATTATGGCTTCCTCTGTACCAGAGATAAATTCTACATGTTTCTACCAGACACACTGTTGCCAGAAATTTCATCCTTTTCCCCAAAGGCAGAATGTGCCCACAGATACATAATCATAGATGCATAAATTAAAAAAAAACAACAAACAAACCCTTAAAGCTTGGCCCTGGAATATCAGGCTGGGGAGAAATAGGCCACAGAAGACATAGAATCAAATGGGTAGGTTTTTGTTTATCTGTGTACTAGGAAAGATAGGAACACCACATAACCATCATAGAAATGGTTCCTCCAATGAAGACTCTTAGCCTCTGCTTCTTTACGTTAAGCATTCTAGTGACCCTTTTAAAGAAGTACTAAAGCTGGGTGGTGGTAGAGCATACCTCTGATTAATTCCAGTACTTAGGGAGCAGAGGCAGGTGGATCTCTATGAGTTTGAGGCCAGCCTGGTCTAGTGAATGAGTTCTAGGACAGCCAGGACTACACAGAGAAACCCTGTCTCTGAAAAAAAAAAAAAAGTATTTGCATTGTTCAGTACAATTTAGAAAGCATTCTCATGTGTGCTTGCTTACTGCAGCCCTATGCAAAAGAAAAAACTCTGTCACCAAGGAAGAAACGTGGGCGTGGCTACTGCTAATATATGGCATATGTTCATAATATATACATGTGAACATATATGAATCTGGGCTTCGGAACTCTAAGCCTACTTCATCATCTTGGTCTGTGTTTTCAAATTTGGTTGTACTCTACTGCAGAGATGACATGCATCAATGCCCAACGCCCATGCACCCCCAGAAAGAAGAATCCCAGGGTTTAAATGCCCTGGGGCAGAATATGAATCCCAGGCTCCCACACTGCGAGTAGGTTCCCAATTACTCCCCCTGTTTACCTCCCCCGTGCGTTTAGAGCACAAGAGCTTAATGACTTCACAGATGGGCAACATTGTCAGCCATGGAAGAGAGTCTGCTACACATAATTGTACTCTGAAAATATCACTGGGGAAGTGTGTGAATGAGTCACAGAGCTGGCAGGGGAACTTCGCACAGGCCAGGCCCTTCTGGTAATGAACTCCACAGGGCTCTCTTGAAGGTGGCCTAGGCATGTCCTTCCCTGACTCTAGGCCTAGGGTGGCTGAGGCCAAGCAGAAAAGACAATGCTTGCTCTGTCACTGAGGTCAACATGCTGGGATCATGCACAGAAGTGGAACCTAAGTTATTCTAAAGCTCTTTCGGTTCTATGCGATTCACAACAAAGCCCTTTGTTCTATGAACTAACATTGTAACATTTCTAAGCCTCCAGCTCCCTGCTTCATAACAAGCTACAAATTCATTCTTCGGAGCCTGTCCTCCCGTGTGACATCACATACCTGCCAGGTGTTGTTCACCATCAAGTCTAAGTATTAATGTCTGGTACCAAATGGACTTCTCCTTGTCCTCTGCAAACCAGTATCTTGCAGCAGCTGGTACTCAGGCATTTTCTCAACCAGCCAGAGACTATGATGGAGGTGCAGTCTCCTTTTTGGAGTACTTGGTTTGTCCCTGCTCAGTTTTGTCTCATGAGACTCCACATTCTGTTCTGGTACAACTTAGAGCTCCTTACAGTGTCTGAGCCTATCCCTAATGCCTCTGATGGGGGGGGGGGGAGTCTGGTTTATCAGTAACTCAGAGACCCATTGTCCTGGACTGCATCACCTTCAGACTTACAGTACATAAAAAGGTATATATAGTATATACAGTTTGTGATCTTGTAAAAATTTTACGTTCTGATTCAGGAAGTCTGGAGTGAACATAAGATTCTATGTTTATTTTACCTGTTTTGCTCTGTTTGTTTTGAGATGGAGTTTCCTCCGCAGGTCAGGTTCACCCAAAATTCAATGTATCACAAGCTGACCTTGAACTTGTGGCAGCCCTCCTGCCTCAGCCTCCTAAGCTCTGGGATGACAGGCATGAGGGACCATACCCAGCAACCTTCTGTTTCTCTGCATGCCTCCCTCACTCTGAGGTCATCTAGATGCCCCTCGTTTCCAGGCACACTCTGAGTAGCAAGAGCCTAGGGCTCCAGGTGACAGTCTCTTACTCTGCCTGGTTGTAAGGCCCATGGTTCATCTCCCATTGCTTCCAGCTCTCGTCAAGCCAGCTCAGTTCTCTTGGCCTGTGGACCTGCCAACACCATCTGGTTTTACCTGGAAGGCCTGACTCCCTTATCTCTATCTAATTAAATCTTTCCCTTATGCCAGGCCCCAGCCTGGACTCTGCTTGTCTTCCCTACTACCTAAGCTGACTAGCCCTTTCTCCCTCTAATCTCTCACAGCTATAGAATCAGTGAGTCTCGCACCAGCAAGAAGCTCTTCTGCTAGCAACGGGAAGGAAATCAGACAGAGGAAAATCTAGAAACTGGGTAACAAGTCATTCTCCTCTCTAACAAGTGTTACAAATGGCAAAAGCCTACCTGGTAATGGCTACATTATATCAGTTGGGATTTTTTTTTCTTTTCAACTCATTTATCTTATCTTCAAAACACCTTCAGAAACTGCCACACAGTGAGCCTGCGGGCACATGTGAGCCATTAGGGTGCAGGAGACATATATGCATGTGAACACTCAAGAGGAACGAACCACAGAGGGGCCTTGTTCCACCTTGCCATCCTCTTCACACTCACTGTATTGACCAGCAGACTGAAGGCCCATAAAACAGTCACTTAGTAGCAGATTCAGAACCCAAATCTAGCTTTTAGAATCTTGTATGATTTCAAAGGGAGCTAAATGGCTACATTGCTCTATGTCCTTAGAAATGAAACTGGGAGATGCTGAATGGTGACATGCTACAAGATGGCAGTCTGCAAGGTCAGACGGAGGTCATAGGAGAACACTCTTGCCTTCTACATAGAGCTTAGGCCCCCTATCCAGTGTCAGGCTTCTAACTGTCCTTTTGAAACAAAGTTCAACTCTGCCTTGAGCAGCTTCAAGCACTTCTCCAATCCAGCTCCCATCTAACCTGCCAGCATCCCTCCCTGTTGGACCATTCCACTCAGACTCAGTTTCTCAAAATGATTACTGACCTAGAAGGCAGCAGGTTGCTTCTGGACACCGCCCTTTGACATCTTGAAGACGGAGATGGAGCAGTTGTCCCATGAGAATGTGGATCTGGACCCTGTAGCCGCTCATCCCTTAAGGAACTGCAGGCTTCGCCTTTCTAGGATAAAGTAGCTTTACTTCTCATTCCGGCTCCCTAAGGCTTCCACAGGGAAAGCTCTACTGTATGGAACCCAGATGATTGTCACACTGTGGCCAGAGATGGTTAATTGGATCCTGAAGGATGAGAAAGCGGCAGGGAGCTGATTTTGCCAATCCTCTGACAAGACAGAACAAGCTTGGTGGCCACTCGGCCACTGTGGTGACCAGTGGGGGAGTACTGCCATGCAGATTGCTATCGCCACCTATGGGGATAGTCAGGTTGAAGAAATTAAGGGGATGTGGCAGTAGTAGTGACACAGAGTCACTTCCACTTTGGTGTAGACTCTGTGATGGCAAAGAATTATAGACTCTTATAAGAAAACAAAGGTGTACTCTTCCCATAAGCAAATTTCTCTGAGCCTTACCATTAATAATTTATTCTTATACTGCTTCATTTCTATGCAGTTCTTTAAGCTCCCGAGATAGATGGTGGAGATACTACAACCTCTGGTTTATAAAGGAGTGCTCTGGAACTGTAACGCCTGCATTGGCCAAGGTTTTACAGCTAGTTGGATGGTTAAGCCAGAACTGAAGCTCATCGGCACGAATAGACCAGAGATGGCCAAGGAAAGCAGGCAGATGTGGCAGAGAATAGGGAGCTTTCGGCAGGAACCCCATCTGAAACAGGAGAAGTGGTCAATTCTAATCCCTACTGCTTCGTTCCTGGGAGGAAAAGATCCCTTGGTGGTGATGGGGCTTGGAGAGCAGGCTATGATGTAAAGACTAACTTAAAATGAAGGTTCTGCATCAGTGCAAAGACTCTCTTAGCTCATCAAAGGGAGGAGGAGGAGTGAGCATTGCGTGCTCAGCTCTGAATGGAATGTTTGGGTGTTATGTGTATTTGTATGTGTGAGCCCACATGCCACAATGTAGATGTGGAGGTCAGAGGACAACTTGAAGGGGTTGGTTCACCCCTTCCACCATTTGGGTCCCAGAGATCAAACTAAGGTCTTCAGGCTTGGCAGCAAGTACCTTTACCCACTGAGCCATGTAGCCAGCACCTAAATGAGGCATTTATATCAACCACCACTGAGGATCAGAGAACATCACAAAAGAGGGAGTGGAAAGAATTGTAAGATCCAGAGGCTAGGGAAGAATATGTGGGACACTCTTCTAAGCATAGCCTGGCCATTGTGCCCATGAGCTCCTGGAAGCTGTGGTTAAGCAGCACCAAGACCTGCACATGGTCAAGCTAGCCGATATTTCAGCATGAGTAGCAGAGGGAATAAGCAGGCATGTTCCTTAGTATAGAATTCACAATAGCAAGGGAAGGGAAGCAGCCTAGATACCCATCAACAGACGAATGGATAATGACAGTATGACGTTCATACAAAAATTTTACTCTGCCATGAGTAAACAATGGAATAATGAAATTTGTCAGAAATGGATAGATCTGAAAAGTATGAAACAGAGTGATTCAGTCTCAGAAAGACAACGTTCACACGTCCTCTCTAATTTATAGGTCCTAAATTTAATGTTCCTACGTATATAAGAAAGGGGTAAGGGAATGGGGATAAACTATGAAACCAGAGAGCAGAGCTGAGAGGGGAAGAAGAGGTACTGAGAAGGTGGGGACAGGCAAAAGTCAGATCCAGCCTGAAAGAGGAAAGGGGGTTCCAGGGTGGGTCAGAGGAGCAGAAGAAAAACATCAAAAACAATTTGGCTTGAAGAATGCAACATTGAGACCTACCTCTGTGTAAGCCAATAAATAATCATTTAAAATGTTAACGATGTCACTTTTCCTAAAGCCAAGCACAGCCTCCACTCTTCCGGTCTTGCCCACGAATGTCTGCTTGTCATTTTCCCAGTAGGAGCTACACATTACTGAGAAAACACCAACAGTGGCTACGATCCTTCAAGGAAACTGGCTAAGTAGAAGCCAAAAGGAAGACAGCAATACTGCAAGTCTTAGCCGTGAAGTCAACCCCTGCAGGAATGCTGTGTCCTCTCAGAGGTCTCTGTGCACCGGGAACTCCACGGCTTCCCAAGGCTCTATTGATGTGGCTCCTACATCACATCAGACAAGCCACCAAAGAGACCCTGGGCGGTGCACAGACTGCAAGAGACTTCATGTTTTAAAGGACACAATGAGGATTTTTCCCAATTCTCTTCCTAGAAAATTATTCTAAAAATACTAAGTGAGGCAGAGGAATCTGTCCTCCGCAGGCAGCCAGGCAGAGGCTCTCTTCCACACTGGGAAGATTTTCCCCACTTCTCTTCCTAGAAATTTTTCTAAAAATAATGTAAACATAGAACCAATCTTGGGTGGAAGAAGGCAGCCCCAGGGGGTACATCTACAATGCAATACCTGCACTTAAGGCTCTATGAACATCTCAAAAGAGAAGGCAGAGAGTTATAAGAGCCGTGGTAACAGGGATGCTGTGAGATTGTAGGGGGTGAAGGGAAATTCAGTATGATTCAGTATGGCTGCCTAAACAAGACCTGAACAGTAACAATATCAATAACATGCTAATGCAGAAGAAGGAAATCTCATAAGGTCCCACCCTGAGACAAGGGACAATAAGCCACTAATGACAGCAGAAAGAAGGAGAATTAGCCTCTCCCAGGTATAAGGAAAACCCCCTATTAGTTATCCAAAACAAAGTGGTGCGCATGAAATCACATATATATACACAAGCCATATTAAACAGACTCTGTGGTTGTGTGTGTGTGTGTGTGTGTGTGTGTGTGTGTGTGTGTGTATGATAATTTTTAAAAGGAAGTCATCAATTTGAGATGGAATGAAGGGATATGGGAAGACTTAGGCTATGGTGATTTGAATAGGCTTGACGCCCACAGATTCATATGTTTGAATGTTTGGTCATAGGAGTGGCAATAATTAGGAGACATGGCCATGTTAGAGGAAGCATGGCTCTGCTGGAGGAAGTATGTCACTGTGTAGGCAGGCTTTGAGGTCTCCTGGCTCAGGCCAGTGTGGAAGAAAGCCTCCTGCTGCTGCCTGCAGAGGACAGTCTCCCCCTAGCTGCCTTTGAATCAAGATGTAGAACTCTCAGCTTCTTCTCTTGCCGTATATGCCTGGATGGTGCCATGCTCTTGCCATGATGATAATGGTCTGAACCTCTGAAACTGTAAGCCAGCCCCAATTAAATATTTGTCTTTAAAAGAGCTGCCTTAGTCATGGTGTCTGTTCACAGCAATGAAACCCTAACTAAGACAAAAGGAAAGGAGAGAAGCAATATAATTTTTTAACGTTAGAGAAAAAAAGGAAGAAGAAAAGCACACAACTGCAAGGCAGCGGAAGGCAAGGCCTTAGTGCCTTCAAGAGATCCTGACAGGAAGCAAACCAACCCAACCTAGCTCAATGGAAAAACTACAGAGTGGCAGGCGCCAGGGCACTTGCTCCTGTTAAATCTATAGTTAAGGTTCCCCTGGAATAGCTTGGAAAATGTATTTCTCCTCCAGAGAAAAACTACAAAATCATGACAAAATGTCTAAACTGTGTAAAATAATTGGAAGTTGGTCAAAACCAGACATAAGATGAGAGACACAAGTTTTTAAAAACTGGGATCTGGGGTTGGAGAACTGGCTCCACAGTTAAGATCACTGATTGCTTTCCCAGAGGGCCATGGTTCAACTCCCATCTCCCATGTGAGTAACTCACAGTCCTCTGTAATCCTAGTTCCAGAGGATCTGAAATCATCTTTTGAACTCTGTTGGCACCAGGTATGCACATGGCACACAAACATGGTAGACAAGCTCACATGCAAGCAAAACCTTTACACAAAGAGATAGATAGACAAATAGACAGACAGACAGACAGGTTGATTTTAAAACCTAAAATGGAGTGTAGGCTAGTGGAAAGGCTGGGGAACTGCAAAAAAGATAGTAGAAAGGATCTCACAAAAAGTATTATACTAAGAAATTATCTGAATACAAGTGGTACCCAAATTCCTGGTTGACACCATACCAGGACCCCATGAAGAAAACCCCAGAACAGGCAACAGAAATGACAGCTAGGAACTGAAAGAACTTGGGGGTGGGTGGGGGGATTTCTATTGCTGCTTAGCTGGCGTGAAAATGTCTGAGTCTGAGTCAAGTTAGATACACAAACATGAAAAAACAAGAAACAATTCTTTTTGGCTAAAAGTAAGAGGTAAATAAAGGTCTTTTTCGTATAAATGAAAACCAACAGAACTCCTACCATTAAAAAGGTCAGAAGACTAAGTTTTTCAAGAAAAAGTAAAGTGTTTTAGAAACTAGACAGAAACTTGAATCTTTGGAGGTGAGCACCGGAAATGGTAAGTATGTATTCAAATGTAGACTACTATACATTTTCTTCTTCTCTTGATTGCTTTAACAAAGGCATGGCTGTCACATGCTGATGTGATAAAAACCATGTTATAGACTCTAGCCAGGGAAGCAGGTTGGCTACCTACAGCTCTTCACCTCTTCCTCCTATCCCCCAAATCCAGTCCACTGGCCTCATCCCCAGTTCTGAATCAGCTCTGGCTCCCCCTTCTTCCCCTCCACACTTCCTTTCCCCAACCCCCAACTCCAACAGGAATCCCCTGGGAACCTGAAGCCTCCCCCACCCCCGCAGCCAGGGAAGCAGCTATCCTAACTAAAGATGGTCACCTCTCCTCTAAACCCAACCCCTCCCCACCCAATACACACACACACACACACACACACACACACACACACACACACCATCTCACCCCAAACTTTGTAGCAGATCACTTGCTGTGATTTCCCCTGCTCTCTGGCCCCCTCTGCTGCAGATTACTCAGATCAAATCCTCCAACCTTCCTTTCCACTAGCCCTGTTGTTCCAACCCCCAATTCCAGCAGGCATTCCCTAGGAACCCACTGGCCAAGCCTGCCAGAGAAGCAAGGAGGACACCAAAGCAGGTAGATGAGCTTCAGATCTTCCCTCTCCCTCCTCCCCTCCACACCCAATCCCCCAGTTTCATTCCCAGCCCTGTAGCAGACTCTGTTTTGTGACCTCTCCTCACTCTCTGCTCTCATTCCCAGGGAACTAAGCAGATCCTGGCAGAACACTATGGTTTCTTCCTTTCTGGGGACCCTTCCCTTCAGCCCATCCCTACTCCTAAGTGTCAGTTCCTAATACATAGAAACAGATTTTACCCAGAACTTCCAGTGGCTACATTAAGCACCCAACAAAGACAAGATCAGATAACAGCACTTAGAATTACAAACTTTCCAAACCCAGATGCCTAAAAGTGTAAAATACCACAGCATAAAAACACAAAACAGCCAGGACACTGTCTCCAGTAGAGCCCAGCAACCCTACCACAGCAGGCCCTGAGAATTTCAACACAACTGGACCACAAGGTAAAGACCTTAAAGCTGCTCTTATGAATGTGACAGAGGACCTTTAGTAGGAAATGAATATATCCTTTAAGGAAATCTATGAAAACAAAAACAGTGGAAGAAAATTAATAAAAAATAGTTCAAGACCTGAAAGAGGAAATAGAATCAATAAAGAAAACCTAACTGAGGAAAATGTGGAAGCAAAATATTTAGGAACTCACACAGGAACCTCTGAGGTAAACCATATCAACAAGATACAAGAGACAGAAGAGTCTTGGGCATTGAAGACAAAATAGAAGAAATGATACCTCAGTCAAAGAAAAGTCTAAAAAACTTCTGGCACAAAACATCCAGAAAGTCTGGAACACTATGAACAAACAAAATCTAAGAATAATAGGAATAGATAAAGGAGAAGAAACCCAGGTCAAAGACACAGAAAATATTTTCAGCAAAATCATAGAAGAAAATTGTCTTAACCTAAAAAAGATGACTATAAAGGTGCAAGGAGCTTACAGAACACCAAATAGACTGGAACAGAAGAGAAAGTCCCCTCGACATAATAAAACACTAAACATACAGAACAGAGAATATTAAAAGATGCAAGGGGGAAAGACCAAGTAACATATAAAAGCAGACCTATTAGAATAACACCTGACTTCCCAATGGATACTCTAAAAGCTAGAAGACATAGGCAGATATGCTGCAGACTCTTAGAAACTATAGTACCAGTCCAGACTACTTAACTCAGAAAAACTTTCAGTCATGATAGATGGGGAAAATAAAACAACCCCCGATAAAACCAAATTTAAACAATATCTATGTACAAATCCAGCCCTACAGAAGATTCTAGAAAGAATCCTCCAACCTAAAGAGGTTAACTAAACTCAAGAAAACTTGAGGAATAATCCCAGACAAACAAATCAAAAAAGGAGAAACACAAACATGTACATACAGAGACACACACACAGAGACATGTACACATAGAGAGACCACCACCACAACAACAACAACAAAATGACAAGCATCAACAAACACTGCTCATTGAAATCTCTCAACATAAATGGTATCAGTTTCCCAGTAAAAGACACAGACTAACTGAATGGATGCAAAAACAGGATCCATCCTTCTGCTGTACCCAAGGAACACACCTTAACATCAAGAATAGACATCACTTCAGGGTAAAAGGATAAGAAAAGATATTCCAAGAAAATGGACCTATGAAGTGAGCTTGTACAGCCATTTTAATATCTGACAAAATAGACTTCAAACCAAAACTAATCAGAAAAGATAAAGGGCACTATATACACATCAAAGGAAAAATCCAACAAGAGGACATTGCAATTGTATTATCTATTCACCAAACACAAGGGAACCTAAGTTCGAAAAAGAAACAGTACTAATTGATACTTACATTCTGACAGTGGGAAGCTTCAATACTCAACTCTCACAAATAGGTTATTCAGACAAGAACTAAAGAGAAATACTGGAGTTAAAAGACATTATAAACCAAATAGACCTAATAAATATTTACAGAATATTTCACCCAAACACAAAGAATACACTTTCTTCTCAGTACCTAATGGAACTTTCTCCAAAACTGACCATATATTCAGATACAGAGCAGGTTTCAACAGATACAAGAAAATTGAAATAGTCCCCTGCATACTATCTGACCACCACAGATCAAAGCTGAGTATCAACAATAATAAAACAACAGAAAGCTTACAAACTCATGGAAATTGAACAACTCACTACTGAATGAAAAAAATGGGTCAAGAAAGAAATCAAAGACATTATAGAACTGAATGAAAATAAATATACAACATACCCAAACTTTTGTGACACAATGCAGTTCTAAAAGGTAAGTTCACAGCACTAAGTACCTACATTTAAAAAACTGGAGAGATCTCATAATAATGATAGCACACCTGAAACTTCTAGAACAAAAAGAAGAAACCATATTCAAAACGATAAATTGGCAGTAAATAATCAAACTAGGGGCTGAAAACAATGAAATAGAAATAATAAAGAATAATACAAAGAGTCAGTGATACAAAGAGTTGGTTCTTTGAGAATATCAAAAAATTGGCAAAACTTTATCCAAATTAGCTCAAAGGCAGAGGGAGAAATCCACATTAACAAATTTAGAGATGGAAAGTAAGACTTAACAACAGACATGAAAGAGGTCCAGAGAATCATAAAGACATCATGCTTCTAAAGGACTTTTAAAACCTATGCCCCCACAAAATTGGGAAGTCTAAAAGAAATTTCCTAATACATACCACTTGCCAAAGTTAAACCAAGATCATATAAGCAATTTTAAAAGACCCATAATCCTTAGTGAAGTAGAAGCAGTCATTAAAAAATCTAACAAAACAAAAAACAAAAAAAAACCCTCGGGCTAGATGGTTTTAGTACAGAATCCTACCAGACTTTCAAAGAAGAGTTAATACCGATACTCCTCAAATTACTCCACAAAATAGAAACAGAATGAATGTTTCCAATTAATTTTAGGAGGTCACTGTTACCCTGATACTCAAACTACATAAAGACCTGTGGTGGTTTGAATAAGCTTGGTTCATAGGAAATGGCACTTTTAGGAGGTGTGGCCTTGTTGGAGGAAGTGTGTCACTGTGTAGGCTGGCTCTGAGGTCCAATGTTCAGGCTCTGCCCTGTGCGGAAGAGATCTTTTTCTTAGCAGCCTTCAGATCAAGATGTAGAGTTCTCAGCTCCTCCTCCAGCACCATGTCTGCCTGGATACTGCCATGCTTCTTGCCATGATGATAATGGACCGAACCTCTGAACCTATATGTCAGCCCTAAATAAATGTTGGCCTTTATAAGAGCTGCCTTGGTCAAGGTGTCTCTTCACAGCAATGGAAACCCTAAGACAAGGCCCAACAAAGAAAAATAATTACAGACCAATTTCCTTTATGAATATAGATGCAAAAGTAGTCAATAAAATATTGGTCAACCAAATCCAAGAACACGTAAAAATAAAATCCATCATGATCAAATAGGCTTCATCCGAGAGATGTAGGGATAGTTTAAACAGATGAATCAATAAACACGATCTACATTATCTCATTAGATAGAGGAAAGGGCTCTGACAAAATCCAACACCTATTCATGATAAAAGACCTAAAAAGATTATGGATTCGAAGGACATGCCTCCACATAATGAAGGCAGTTTATAATGAGCCCATAGCCAGCATCAACTTAAATAAAGAGAAACTCAAAGCAATTCTACTAAAATTAGTGAGAAGGCAAGAAAATAGGAAGAAACCAAGGAAGAAAAAAACCATATAAAGAACTAGAATTGAATATTAAAAGAAATAATTACAGAGATGGAAATGGAGAGGATCCTGAGGAAAAGACGTTCCAGTGACAGGCCCAAAGTGGGAGCCAGCTCAAGGGGAGGTCCCGAGGCCTGACACTATTACTGAGGCTATGGAGCACTCACAAAAAGGGACCTATCACGACTGCCCTCTGAAAGACCCAACAAGCAGCTGAAAGAGTCAGATGCAAATATTTGCACCCAACCAATGGGCAGAAGTTGCTGTTGTTGAATTAGGGAAAGCTGAAAGAAGCTGAGGAGAAGGGTGATCCTGTAGAAGGACTAGCAGTCTCAATTAATCTGGACCCCCGGGATCTCTCAAACACTGGACCACCAACCAGGCAGCATATACCAGCTGATATGAGGCACCCAACTCACATACAGTAGAGGACTGCCGGGTCTGTGTTCATTCAGAGAAGATGCACCTAACCCTCAAGAGACTGGAATCCCCCAGGGAGTTTAGAGGTCAGGTGAGGTGGCAGGTAAGGGCATCCACATGGAGACAGGGTGGGGTGGGGAGGAGGTGTGGGATGTGGAGCAGACGGAAGGTGGATGGGGGAAGGGCGGGGATTGGAATATGGAGTGTAAAAAATAAATTAAAAAGAAAAGAAATAGAATTGAATGTTAAAAGATAAGAGACATATCAATAATTGCTTTAAATGCAGACTAGCTAAATACTAAAATTAAAATAAATATTTGTTTTTGTACTAGACAATCAAAGTCATGATCCAACCATGTGTTGCCTTAAGAGACACGCCGAATATAAAGACACACGGAAGGTGGAAATGACAGGACAGAGGAAGGGACGCCATGAGTACTGATTGCAAGAAACTGGCTAGAATAATATCAACCAGACAGGGCTTACAGCTGAGGCACATTTCTATGAACAGAAGTGATATTTCATAGTGATAAAATAGTCATTGCACCAAGAGGCCTAGCAACTATAAATGTGAAAGTTCCGAACAGCCAAGCTCAAAAAACATATGAAGTGAAACAGAGCTAAAGGGGAAAAGGACTCCACAATCCCAGCTAGAGATTTTGATTCCTCTTCCTCAGCAACTGATACACCCTTAAAACATCAGGAATGATGCCAGGCATTGTGGGGCGTGTCTTACTCCTGGCACTCAAGAGGAAGAAGTAGGCAGATCTCTGGTCTCCATAAATTCAGACCAGCAAGGGATACACAGTGAAACCCTATCCAACAAACAAATAAACAAGAGACAACATGGAATCATTGAGAGCACCATCAATCACTTCAATCTATTTAGCTTTATGAAACACTAAACAGAAAATGCATAGCATTTTATTTTCAGATGCATGCTGAATGTTCATTAGGATGGACTATAGATGGTTCCATAAAGCAAGTCATAACAAAGTTTTTAAAAATTAAAATCTTATTTTTAAAGTGATTTTCCCAATCCCATTAGTCTCTTTTCTCTTACTCTAAAAAAAAAAAAAAAAAAAAAAAAAAAAAAAAAAAAAAAAAAAAAAATGCCTGAAATTTGGCATTTTTTTTTTTTAAAAATAAAGAAACTAGGTTTATATAGCATACATTTGAATCTGGAAGGCCAAGAAAAATTCAACTGCTGAGCCTCTAAGAGTGGCTGCATTAAAGCACAACAGAGACACAACACAGAAAGGGGAACAGCTATTTACAGAAGAGCCAAGCAAGTGGTCTCAAGCCTGGTCTCGGTTTGAAACAGATCACTCATGGAAGGATTAGCCAGACTCCTCCAAGAATTACATGAACCCCTTCTGAATGAAACACTTTCCAAATGATCTAATCCCATTGTACTGAGCCCTCCATCTGAAAGGTTTCGCCGCCTTTCATGATTACCGTACTGAAGAACAAACATCCAAACTGTGAGATACACCATAATTTAGACAAATTAGACATCAATCCAAGCAAAACCACCAAATATTTGAAAATCGAGTATATCCTTTCACACAAATGAAAACAATGTATCAAAGAAGTCACAATAAGAGCAGAGACTATTTTGTACTCAGTGAATATAAGCACATTGAATTGTACACTGTAGCAATGTCTACAAGGAAAAGTTTATTGTCAATTGCTTATATTCAAACAGAAAAAAATTTTAAAATCAATGTCCCAGGTGCTCACCTTCAGAAACCAATTAAAACTAAAGCATATAAAAGGAAGGAAACAATAAACATAGAAAAAATAACAGTAACAAAACAGACAAAGAGCATAAAAAATATCAAACACAGAAGTTGTTTGGGGGCTATAGCACCCAGAGCTGATCGTGCCACCACTATGCATACCCGAAGACTGCCAAGAGAGAGCTGGTCTCTCAGGAGTGTGACACACCTGTGAGCACAGGTAAGACCACTGCTTCTGCTCAGTGGGACCTGCCTGGAGCTCTCAGGACACAGGAACTAAGGAGCAGCCTGGGACAGGACACTTCCGGTTTCTGTCTGCACCCAGCGCTGATCCTGTGACATAGCGCTCCACACCCAAATACCACCGGGAAAAAGCTGGTCTCCCAGGAGTGTCAACGTACCTATAAGCACAGTTAAGACCACCACTTCTGCTCAAATTCCTGGCACAAGAGGGACCCACCCAGAGCCATCAGGACAGAGGAACCAAGGAACAGCCAGGGATAGGATCCTTTTGATTCCGTCTGCACCCCAGAGCTGACCCTGTGCCACAGCTCTCCATACCCAAATTCTTCCCTAAGACAACTGGTCTCCCAGGAGTACTGACTCACAGGCTTGCAGGAGGGACAAGGCACAAACAGAGCCAGCAAGACCAGCTAACACCACAGATAACCAGATGGCAAAAGGCAAGGGCAAGAACCTAAGCAACAGAAACCAAGGCTACTTTGAATCATCAGAAAACAGTTCTTCCACCATAGCAAGCCCTGGATACCCCAACACACCAGAAAAGCACATTTTAAAATCAGCAAAGAGTACACATGGAGGGACCCATGGCTCTGGCCGCATATGTGGCGAGGATATCCTTTTTGGACATAAGTGGGAGGAGCAGCCCTTGGACCTGAGGGGGTTCGATGCCCCAGTTTAGGGGAACACCAGAGTGGGAAGGCAGGAGTGGGGGGGGTGAGTAGGGGAGCACTCTCATAGAGGCAGAGGGATGGGGGATGGCATAGGGGGTTCTGGAGGGGAGACCTGTAAAGGGGCTAACATTTGAAATGTAAATAAAGAAAATATCCAATTAAAAAATAGATAATTTTTTTAAAGTTGTTTGCTGGGAATATAGCTCAATTAGTTGATTACTTAACCTCAAGTACACAAAACACTGATTTGATACCCAGAGTCACATAAAGCCAGGTTTGGTAGTACATACCTGCAATCCCAGCACTTGTCTCAAAAAAATTAATAGTTCATTTTGCTGAAGACACTATATATGTAAGTACATGGAGAAATCAAGCCCATGACAACTGGAAGCCTTGTCCTTGCTGGCTAGCTTTCAGGATGCTGAAGGTGATGTGCACACTACCACAGGAGAAAAGTAGACATTAATCCTATCTAGCTGGGCACCCTGAGAGTCCCAATAATGGCCACTCACTGGTCCAGCAGTGGCATGAGTGTTACGGGAATAACCAACCACTTTCTAATTGGCTTTAAGGCCTGCTCTACAAGATGAAATCCATACCTGGCACTGTTACTAGGGGACTAAGAACCTGTGGCTAGGCAGGTCATGAGCCCTAGAGAAGAACACACTGCTAATAAATATGCTGCTGAATGGACTTGGTTTTAAACCAACGCCTGAAGACTTACTGCTATATTCTCAGATTAATGTATCTCTCAACCCTCCACAGAGAAGTTCTTTTTTTGCAGCAGATAGCAATTAACACAGAGACCTACAACTGGTTAAAGTGCACAGATTTAGCCACTCTAGAATGGTCAAACTAATAAAACATCTTTATCACACCCCCTCCTGCCAAGGCTTTGGGATCATTGTGAGAGAAGGAACAGAAAATTGTAAGACCCAGAGGTAGTGAATAATAACTTCAAGGAAATAGGGCTTTTTGAGCATGACAGAGCAGTTGTACATGCTAACTTACAATGGTTGTGGCAGCGTGCACAAGACCTGAGCTAGCTCAAGTCAGACAAAATCTCAGCATGGAGAAGGGAGCTGGGCACAAAGTCCCACCATTGCTGAAGAGCTATTGGCAATGGGTAGCTGCTGGAATTTCTTTTTAGAGTTTGTTCTTCTTTTGTTTGGTTTTATTCTGTTTTTAAGGGTGTGGCTCCTAGTGGGTCAATCATGTTCTAGTAAATGGCCACATACCCAAGAATATAATAGCTGCACAAACTGTACTTAATGGGGCTTTTTAAAGGAAGACACAGAGTTGGGTGGGCAGGGGAAGGAAGGCAGATCTAGGAGAAGCTATGAAAGTAGATCAAAAGGTATTGGATGAAATCTTCAAAGAACTAACTTTACCTTTTAATGTGTTCTTAATTGAAACAGAGGTATACTGCTCAAAGAACTAATTTTTTAATGAGAAAAAATTGACAGACTTCTGATTAGGATGAACAAAATAAACGTCCAATATTGTAAACAAAGGGTCCGCTCTACAGTTCTACCCATCGAAGGGTTCTGTCTTAGCATATTCAACCAACTAAGGATCAAAAGTGTTTCGGAAAAATATATGTCTGTAATAAACATATGTAGCTTTTTCTTGGTGTTGCCCTCTAAGTCATATGGGACAACTATTTACATAGGAGTTCCATTGTATCCACTATGACAAATGATCGGGAGCTAATCTAAAATATACAGGCAGGTATGTATAGATTCTATAAAAATAACTATGGTATTTTTACATAATGTGAGCATCCATAAATTTTGCTGTCAATGGGGGAGATTTAGTATCTCCCAGGGATACTAAAAAATGACAGTGTAAGGAAGAAAAGTAGTATCAGGAAATATAAGTAGTTTAACAAAGAAGAAAATAAGTAGAAAATGTACATAGTTTAACAAAATAACAGATTAAGTGAAATAACTGCCTATAAAAAATAAGACTTCCTGAAATTAACACAAAACCAAGTAGAAATTTTTAATATTTCAAATGTTTAAAATTGAATATATTGTCAAAGGCCTATATACAAAGAAATCATCAAATCTATATTGTTTCACTGGTAAATTCTATCAGACATTTAAGGAAAATTACTGTTAATTTTATACACACTCTTTCAGAACTTCCCAGCTAATTATGCAATCAGCATAATACTGCTGCTGAAGCCTGACAGCCACACTATGGGAGATAAAATTATATATTATCATGCCTCATGAACAGTATTAGAAGATTGAATTCATCAATATAGAAAGGGATTAAAGCAACTCCTCAGAATACAATAGAAGCGTAACAATAAAAAAATTAAAAATGCAATTCACTGTATCAGCAGACTAAATAAGAAAACATGAGGTTGAAAAGCGCTTAACAAAAATTCAACACCCATGCGAAATTAAAACTCAGGAATCTAGAACAGAAAGGAGGTTCTGGGGCTGTAAAGATGGCTCCCCAGATAAAAGTGCTCACAGGCAAGCCTGATGTCGTGAGTTCAATCCCTGGAACCTACAGTGGAAGGATGACCTGATTCCAGAAAGTCATCCTCTGATTCTACACACCTGTTGTGGCACATGTACATCAACACACACACACATTCAAACATACACACACACACACACACACACACACACACATACACACACACACACACACACACATACACACACACACACACACACATACACACACACACACATACACACACATACAAACACATACACACACATACACACACACATACACACACATACACACACACACATACACACACACACATACACACATACATACACACACATACACACACACACATACACACACACATATACACACATCATCATCATCATCATCATAACAACAACAATTTAATTTTTCTTTTAAAAATGAAAATTCCAAGGTTATGGTTGGGGAAAGGAGATATTTCAGAATAAAAGCATTTGCCAAGAAGCGTGAGGACCTAAGTTCAAATCCTCAGAAAATATGTAAAAGTCTAGAAGCCTGAATCATCTGTAATGACAACACTCCTACAAAAAGACAAAACACAGAGACTGGAAAAGCTCTGGAAGCCCACGGGCCAGCCAATCTGCCTGGCGTGCTCAACAGCAAAACAGAGGTAGAAGGTGACATATGGCAGCTGAGACTGTCTTCCAACCTCCATACATGCCCATGACACACATGTGGCCACATTCATGCTTATGAATATATGCACATCCACGTGTCACATACACATAGAAGTAAAATTGTTTTTAAGAGCAGAAATTCTCCAAGTTGATAAATAGAATCTTCAAGAAAATAATACAACTAGTAAAAAGCTGGGCGCTTCCCTCATGTTTATTCCTTTCTGAATTAGAGGGACTAGCCAGCAGAATTAGACAAGAAAAATAAACTGAAATAATAGACGTTGAAAAGAAATGAAAGAGTACATGCATGAAGAACTCCCTAAGCAATCTACAAAGTATTGCTAGAATTAATAAGTCAGTCTATCAAGTTAGCAGTATACGGTTGATGCAGAAAAGTTCATTACAGTCCTAGAAAGCAACAACTATAGAAAGTTCTTAAAATAATCTCCCTTAACAGTCACATTAAAATTCATGAAATATGCAGTGATAATTTCTCAACGATACGTGTGAGACCTATACAAGGCATGACGGAGAAAATCTACAGCTTCTAAACGGAAGGAGGCTCAATACTGTAAATGCCTACCGCCTGATTAACAACGCTGCTTTTTTTTTTTTTTTTTTTTTTTCTAATGCCAGTCTTTTAACTCAGCGTCTTGTTCCTACTCGTCAGACTGCGGCTCTGTCCCCTTTTCAGACACACAGATACCATCCCAAACTTTCTGATATCCTTTTTAACTGTTGTGGCTTGCCAAGTTCGAAACAAATTCAATGTCACTTCCTTCAAGGATTAATTCACCCTTCTGGGCTTGAGAGTCAGAGCAAGCAACACCTGTCCTCATCTGAACCCTGCGGGTGTATTTTTCACCCACGAAATTTCAACCCAAGACTCCCTCTCCGGAATAATAACATCACTGGGGAAGTGAGCATAGAGAGGCCTTATCCTGTAACAGGAGCTGAGCGCAGCACCCCTGATCACGTTCTGAACGTGACTGCAGATGCTTCGGAGAGTGGCCAGTTCCTTTCTGTTCCCTGGACCGTTTGTCAGCCCAGAGCCTCTTCTTTTTCTTTCTAAGAAGACTCAGCTCTACTTTGATGTGATTGTAGTCTCTCCAGAGGGTTCCTCTGGAGCCCTTCACAATGTCTGTGTGCCCCTTCAGAGTGATGTTGACATTTTCTGGAATGTCAACAGTCTGATTGCTGAGAATGGTCTTCGTTCTTACAGTGGATGGAGCTAAGAACCATTTGTGGGTTTCTGGATCTTACAATGTTCTGAAAACACTACAATGTCTATACAAGCTGTGCTTCAAATGATGGATTTTGGTCTTTTCCCAAGGGAGGACACACTCTCCAGAGATACTGAGCACAGGCAGTATCTATAGCTCCTGGTCAACCACGTGCTCGCAGTGCCTCAGATTGTGACATTCCGATGGTTACCTGTAGTGCACGCTCTTTTCACTTACAATAACTTCAGCCCACAACTGAGTTTATCAGGATGGGAAACTATAGTAAGTTGAGGTATATCCATGGTTTTAAGAATTCAGAGGCCAGCAAGATGGCTCAGCGGGTAAAGACACTTGCCACCAAGCCTGACAACCTGAGTTCGATCCATGGAAACGCGTGGTTGAAGGGGAGAACAGACTCTAACATATTGCCCTCTGACTTCTACGTGCACACTGTCATGTACATGCACTTGCTCAAACATACTAAAAAATACATACATAATAAGTAATTAGATAAATATAACTTTAAAATAACACCAATTGTAGCACTAACACTACCTAACACCATGAAGACCTAGCTTATAGCCGAGCTGAGCAGCGCTAGGTGATAGGTGCTTACACAAATAGATCAGTGGGGCCCTTATGGGTACAGTAGTGGATTAGAGTCTGCCTCCACATGATGCAGTGAGTGTGAAGAGCTAAAATAACAAATAGACTGTCTTGCAAAGACTGAAAGAGAGGACAGGCATCTGAAGGGGGCCAGCAGGGCGGGGGTGGGGTGGGGTGGGGAGCAAGTGGCACAGAGCCCAGCCACATGACTCCATAGTGGAGAAGAGGAAGGTGAGCCTCATCTTAAGAGTAAGGTAGGGACTTGACGACCACACTGACTGCCCTCACACAGGGCAAGCCTCCAGAGTGCCAAAGCCTTGGCAAGATGGTGACTCCTTCAGAGAACTAGGTCAGCGATGGTGGAGAGTAGTCTCATAGGGTCCTTTCCCGTGTGACAGAGGACTGTGGCTGGAAACCGGACTGAGAAGTAACTATTGTTTAAAACCTAGTTACCTGCAGGGCCATTACAAGTCAAAGGGCATGAAGACAGCCTGTCACAGCCCCAGATGAAGAGCCAGTGGTGGAGGCACTCATGCACAGTAAAAGGAAGCGATGCGAGCAAACTAAGAAGTACAGGCACAGGAGGCTTGCCTCTGGCCTCTTACTGCACAAGGTGGGGTAGCCCGTGCTAGGTGGCTGGACACTCATCTCATCACTCTGTAGCTTGAGAGGTCCACGCTGGAGATCAGTGGTAGATCAATCTCTAGAGACAGGTCTACAGTCAGTTCAGTCCCACATTGGTCAGGAAACTGACGCTCCACGGATCTAAACGCTATCCGTATTCTTGTCCCTCCATAACTAAGAACCACGCAAGAAGTTTTAGCATTTCAGAAACAGGCCCAGTCTTCATGGACCTCTTTGTTGTGCTTGCTCCCAGAACTGCATCCCACTTGAAAGAAACTTCCTGGTCCAAACACAGGGCACTCAGAGTGTCCACACTGGTGCATCTTGGGAAGGTAGAGAACCGGACCAGCCGACAGAAAGCAGAGCTTAGAGTGGTAAAAGCCCACACACACACAAAGAAAGGAAGCTACCAAAGTAAACACCACTCTGGAAGAGATCTGACACTACCCTAGTCCAGACCAGCTCGCCACAAAAATCACAAGAAAGACAAGTGTAACTGACCCTCTCCATCCCCAGACTCACCCACCCACCAGACTTGAAATTTAAAGCAAACCGCATTCCTGTCTCCTCGGCCTCCTAACCTCTCTTTTATCCCTTTTACCATACTTTTATTAGTGTATCATCTCATCATATAGATTGCTTTTTTGAGTGCTCCTGAGTGCTAACTGTAGCGAGTGCTGGTGAGTACCGGTAACTGCTGGGCCAGCCACTCCCCTTCCACTTTGTAACATTTTTCTCTGTTCCTCTTCTCTTTTACTTTTACTTGACCTCACTTCTGCTCATTTTTCCCTTCTTTGCCCACCTTCTTTCCCCTTCTGGCCCCCCTCTTTCTTACTATCACTACACTTACCCTAAAGAATTTCAACCCTGTAGCAGTGTGCGGCTTCTGCTGTTTCTACTCTACCATTGTCGTTGTCAGCGGCACGTTAAGTAGGCGTCCATCAGCTCTAGCAGCATTTCCATTCCCTGTACGGTTTGCTGTGCTTGCGGGTGCAGCGCTTAGTTCTCTCTTCTCTGGGTAGTACTAGAGCTTGAGGCCTCAAGAGCAGCATCCCACTAACTTCCAAAAGCAGCTGAAGAGATAGCTAAGCCAAAGATGTTCAAATTGCAATGCAGAGCACAAAGAACATGAAAAGCAAAGTAATGTGACCCCACTAGAGATGACACCTCTTCAACCAGAGAATTTAAAGATAGGATGGTAACACACGACCTTAATCCCAGCACTTGGGGGCAGGCGGAAGCAGGTAGATCTCTGAGTGTGAGACAAGCCTGGTCTACAGAGCTAGTTCCAGAACAGCCAAGACTGAAACCCTGATGATGGTGGTGGTGGTGGTGGTGATGGTGATGGTGGTGGTGGTGGTGGTGGTGATGGTGGTGGTGATGGTGGTGATATAAAAGTGAATAAGATGCCCGATGAAGAATTCAAAAGTTTGCTTATATAAATAACCAATGACTTAAAGGAGGATACAAAAGAGACATTTGAATGAAGAAACCCCAAGACCTGGAGAAGAAAGTCAGAAACGCATGTGAGAAAACAACATGGTCCTGTGAGGCTTTGCCAGTGCCTGGCAAATACAGAAGTGGGTGCTCACAGTCATCTATAGGATGGAACACAGAACCCCCAATGTAGGAGCTAGAGAAAGTACCCACAGAGCTGAAGGGGTCTGCAACCCTATAGGTGGAACAACAATATGAACTAATCAGTAACCCCAGAGCTCGTGTCTCTAGATGCATATGTAGCAGAAGATGGCCTAGTTGGCCATCATTGGGAAGAGAGGCCCCTTGGTCTAGCAAAGTTTATATGCCCCAGTACAGGGGAACACCAGGGCCAAGAAGTGGGAGTGAGTAGGTAGAGGAGCAGGGCAGGGGGAGGGTATAGGGGACTTTTGGGATAGCATTTGAGATGTAAATGAAAAAAAAATCTAATAAAAAATGTAAAAAAAAAAAAAAAAAAGAAAAGAAAAGAAAAGAAAAAAGAAAAAAAGAAAACAACATGGATCCCAAACTAAACAGAGAAACTGACACTTGGAAAAAAGTTAGGCAAGGGTTGAGGATGGAGTTAGGTCAGTAAGTAGAGTGCTTATGTAGAGTGCTTATGTAGAGTGCTTATGGCACACACAAGCCCTGCGCAGCCCTCGACACTGCATAAATGGACACATGGAGCACTCTTGCAATCCTGGCAACCAGGAAGTGGAATATGAAGGATCAGAGGTTAAAGCCACGCACATCTACACCACAAGTTCAAGGTCTGCCTAGACTGCACGGCATCCTGTCTAAAAAGACAAACAAAACTAAATAGGAATGTTAAAAATTAAACAATAAATCCAGTAAAAAAAAAAACCAGTTAAAAGCAGTAATAATAATAATAATAATAATAATAATAATAGGCTACCACAAATATACAAGACTAAGTATACTGTCAAGGATGTGCATCAAGACTGTGGGCACACTATATTCAGATATCAACTTTAAAACTAAATAAATCACGGTATGGTAGTACATACCTTTAATCCCAGCACTCAGAAGGAAGAGACGACAAATCTTTAGGTATAGAGTATATATACAAGGCGAATCTGGTGTATATAAAGGGTTCTAGGCCAGACAAGGCTACAGAGTGAAGCCCCCATTTGAAAAAGCCAAATAAATATATAGATGAACTTGAGTACAACTTCCAAGAAGCCTGGGATATGAAAACAGATAGACTCTAAAGCAAAAATCTATCCAATGAGCTTACAAGCAGAAAATTTCCCAAAGATATGGAAAGTAATGGATATCCAAATACAAGGCATTTAGAATTCCAAATAGACATGACTAGAAAAACACATCTCCTCAACATATTATAGTTCAAAATGCTTTAGCATACAACAACAACAAAAAAAAATCCTTAAAAAAAAAATCCTTAAAATCTCTACAAAAAAAAATGCAAACCCACTTAGAAACTTAAGCATATCAGAACATCAGGACTTTCAACAGAAACCCTAAGAGCAGCGGGTCATGGAGTGATGGATTTCAAACCCTGAAAGTTATCAAATGCCAACCAAGATTGTCACATCCTGTAGAGACATCTTTCAAACTGATGGGGAAAACACATCAAAGTAATAAAGTCAAACTGAAGCAACTCAGGACCACCAACCCACGAGTGTGGAGGATATTTAAAGTCATCCTAAACATGGAGGCAGAACAAAGGTTCTCTCAACTGTGATGGGGAGGTAAAGATGAACTTTCATAAGACCAGTAGGGATACAAAAGGGAACTAAGAAAGAATCCACCATGTTCACTGCAGCAAACTATAAGAACCTTAATCCAAAAGGGGTGGGGGAAAAAGAACAAACAAAACACCAACAAACCAGAAAATGAATAATAAAAATCACAGGACATAGTAAATATCTTTCAATAATAACCCCAAATATAAATGATGGCCCTAATACCACAATGGATAAATGTATAATAGCTGAATGTATTAAAAAACAAGATCTATGTTGTCCCCAAGAAACGTGCCTCACTGACAAAAGCACAAAATAGACTAAACACAAAATGATGGAAGTCAATCTACCAAATAATAGAAGCCAAAAACTAAACTTGCACAATTACCATGATATCTGACAAAGTAAACTTCAAACAAAAACTACTCCAAAGAGATAAGGAAAACCACTAAAAAAACAATAAAGAGAATAATTTATCCAACAGACACAATGTGTTTACCAATTATTGGAATTCCCAATTTCATACAACAGAAACAAATAGACATCAGAGGACATATAGACCAGAAAACAAAGGGAATTGGGTAATTTCAAATCCTTCATGCTAATATGTCACCCGAGTCAAAAATCAACAAAGACATTTTAGAGTTAAACTATACCATATAATGGACTTAACAGATAAATGTGGAATATTCCAACTAACAAACCCAGAATACGCTTTATCCTCGGCATCCCACGGAACTTTCTCGAAGAAAAATCACATTTTAGTCCACAAATCACTTCTTACAAAATACAAACGAATCAAGTAATTCTTTATCAGATCATAGTACAATAAAATTAGAAATCAATAGCAAAAAAAAAAAAAAAAGGAAGCTACAGAAACTACACAAAGATATAGAAACTGAAAAGAACTCTCAGAGAAATGAGAGCAAACATCAGAAATGTGGTGAGACACCAAAGGGGACAGTTTATAGCTATGAGCGCTTACAGGCAAATACAGAGAGTCCCAGTGAATAACTCCAAAACAACACATTACCTACCAAAATTAAATAAAGATGATATGAGCAACCTAGAATTATCAGGAGCACCAAGATTGGAGTGCTGATAATCTTGTAAGACAGGCAGGCGGGTTCCAAGAACTAACTGGCCAGCCAGTGTATGTGAACCAGTGACTTCCCAGTTCACTGAGACACAGCACCGGAGGAGGACATCCAACATCCTACTGACTAACACAATATGTCTGAACCACACATAAAATGCATGAAGAAAAATCATGAATTTCATATACTACATTTATACATGTTTTATGTAATCTTTTGCCCTAAGAAAAAGAGAGAGAGAGAAGAAGCAAGGTGTGGGGGCTCATAGCTATAATCTCAATATCAGGTGGCTGAGACAAGAGGATAGCCATGGGTTCAAGGCCAACCTGGGCTACAAAGCAGATTCTGCACATACATACATATATTACATACACACTACATACATACATTATTACATATATACATACATACATATACATATATTATTACATACATTATTACATACATACATACATACATACATACAAAATATGGAAATAAAATTATGTTTTTACTTGAAACTTTTGAGTCTGAGAATTGAACTTAAGAACAATAAAGGTGCTGGGGCTGAGGCTCAGCAGTTAAGAGCCCTGACTGTGGCTCCAAGGGTCTCTGGTTCAAATCCCAGCAACTGTTGCTGGAGAGATGGCTCAGCAGTTAAGAACATTGACTGCTCTTCCAAAGCTCCTGAGTTCAAATCCCAGCGACCACGTGATGGCTCACAACCATCTGTAACAAGATCTGATGCCCTCTTCTGGAGTGTCTGAAAACAGCTACAGTGTACTTACATATAATAATAAGTAAATCTTTAAAAAAAAAAAAAAATAAAGAATCCAGAGATAAACACCAACAGGACGATGAAGTTGGTAAATCTATAAGCAGGGGGAACATCTAAAAGCAGGCTTCCAATGAGAGAAAGAAGAGGCTATGGGAAAGGAATTATTGAAAACGTAAGAAAGTCCCCAGGTATGGAATGCAATGAGTCTCCAGATTGGCAGGGTTCGCTTGCCAAATGACTAACACCACAGCCAGTGTGCACCACCATCATGTGTGTCAGTGTGAACCGGTCATGCAAGCATGGAGTCAGCATGCAGCTTGGTCTTCTAGTCAGCATGGCCTGCCAGCATATAGCATTTATCAGTGTGCACTGTAATCATGTATTGGATGATCAGTGTATGCTGTGGTCATGTAGTGTGTGTCCGTGTACATTGTGGTCATAAATTGTGCAGTGTGCACCACAATCTAGTAGCACACAGAGGGTCTTGTATGTAATTGGTGTGCACATACTTAGTAGCACACAGCTAGTGCACACAGAGGGTCTTGTATGTAATTGGTGTGCACATACTTAGTAGCACACAGCTAGTGTACACAGAGAGTCTTGTATGTAACTGGTGTGCACATACTTAGCCAGGAAAGAGACAATGGAGGCCAACAGCCAAGCTCTGTCACCATGCCCTATACCCTGGTGCACCAACCTCAAAAAAGTGAATTTCTCTAAATAGTTAACACAGAGTATCCTTCTCTGAGAAGGATACACTCAATTCGAGAAAGTCTACAAAAAGATACTTTCTGTGGACAACTACTAACCAGAGAGAATGAAGAGCTGGATCCGAAACACAAACACCAGAAGTAAACAGAAAAGCCTAAAACTTCCGGACAGAAAAGCAGAGTTAACACAGAGGAAAGAGAATCAACAGACATTTGGCTTCCAATGAGCATGTTGGAAAACAGACAGGGAAGAAATCCTGCCTTCAGAATTCAGAGATGTTTGCAACCTGGAATTCTGCATACAGACACACGCTAAGGGAGGGGGAGATCCTTGGATTCTGGTCTTTAGAATCTTACCTCCAGGCTGCCTTTCTCAAAAAATGAGTTACTGAGGAATAGAGTAGACAACACAGGAGGCATATGACCCAGGAATTGAGAGATTTAACCCAGAGAGGGATGAAGGAAACTCTCATGCGCATGCCAAAAATAAAAAAAAAGCAGCTGTGTGGTGTAGAGAGCAGAGGAACTCAGGAAGAGCAACTACAGAAGAAGAGACCTTACTGACTGATTATCTAATAGGTCTGACCATGTGGGAAGCTGCAGAGCTGGAGGAAGACAGCTAGAGATTCTGATAGAACAAAGGACGAACTAAAGCACACATCTTCCCAAGGAAGCCAAACGCTTTGCCATAAATGTAAGAACTTCTATAGCATCCTATTCGCCTCAATAGTCAACTGTATTTCTTCAGTCACAATGAAACATTGACTCTGGACATTTTAAAACAGCCCTCAACTGAATGAGATGACACAGGCCTGTAATTGAAGCAACTTAGAAAGCTGAAATGGAGGACTAGGAGTACAAAGCTAGCCTGTGTAACATAATGAGTTTAGGTCCAAAGCTTAAGCTACTCTAAGAGACTCATTCTCAATCAAAATAAAACTAAATCCATGATCCCAAATTATTTGATACCCCTCCCACGTAAGGGTAATAATTATGTTCCATGCCCTTGCCTTTGAGCATGTCTATGACAAACTAACAGTGTAGAGACTCTGAGGTGTTACGTGATGGGTAATTTATCATCTTCCTTGGCCATTGGAACACATTTACTAGGTTAGACCGTGGAAAGAGACTATAGGAAGAACCCCAAAGTTACTTGGAAAGAGGGAGCTAGCCAGCTCCTCCAGTTCCATCATACCCACTGTCTGACTACAATCACATGAGATGTCAGAGCCATCTGGTCAACCCTTTCCAATTCTGACTGGGAGAAGTACCAGTAGCTATTTTATAGTACGAAGATTTTGTTAAGCACAAAAAGGTAAATGGAACTTTGACAAAGTAACTAAATTGGGACTACATTGGAATTATAAGAAGAAAGAGAATTAAAAGGGAGCTAAAACTTTACCTACCAGTGTCAAGTTAGTAAATATATATGTATATATATATATTTCTTCAAGTTAAGATAGATAGATAGATAGATAGATAGATAGATAGATAGATAGATAGATAGATAGATAGACAGACAGACATAGAGTTTGTTCAACACCTGCAATCCTAAAATATCAAATGTGGGGCTAGGGATATACCTCAGTAAGGACATTTGCTTAGCATTTGAAGTGTGTGTGTGTGTGTGTGTGTGTGTGTGTGTGTGTGTGTGCGTGTGAGAGAGAGAGAGAGAGAGAGAGAATATATATATATTCATATACATGAAGTTCTTCAAGTTTGGAAAGGTCTTACATGCTGATCCACAAGCTGATCTGATTACACCAGAGGAGAATTCCACATCTAACTTCACACATTGAGTCATAGTCAAAACAGTAGTGAACTAAAATATTGTACAGAATATTCCTCAGGCCATGTATATAAGGTACATATAAAATACAAATGAACTTTGTCTTTAGTGTAGGGTTTAAGATATTATGTTAGATGTTTGCAGTATTCCAAAAAGTCTATAAAGTTTAATATCTGAACCCAGCATTTCAAATAAAGGATAGTTTGTGTAGATGTATGACTGTAAGTATGTATACATATGCATACACCCATACATATACATGAATGACATCATC
This sequence comes from Mus musculus, assembly GCF_000001635.26. NCBI lineage: Eukaryota > Metazoa > Chordata > Mammalia > Rodentia > Muridae > Mus > Mus musculus. The sequence continues at coordinate 30,393,427 of NC_000080.6, forward strand.
AAAGGGTAGGTTACTTCTAAGTAAACTACAATGTGTGGTTGACAGCTACAGTTCTATAAACCTTTGATTCCTCTTTAACTTTTTAATACAGGGTCATACATGATTCCATTTAAAACAAAGATTAAAAAAAAAAAAAGTAAGAGAACCCAGAATGCTCTTTTCTTTCCCCAATTTCCAACAAAGGAAAAAAGAAAAAGAACTCAGCTAAGCTTCACACAAATGCCACCCATCTCCAGCACCACCTGCTATAAATCACTGTCACGCTCCATCAGTTTCTGATAAGAGGCATTCGTACACACAGCCCTATACCTCAAAACATGTGTAATTTGCTAAAGGAGAAAGAATACAGACATTCAAGAGGCACATGAGACAGAGTTCTCTGATTTAATCAGGTAATGGGTGTGGAGAGCTATTGCTCTAGGCACAACAACGAGGACTATGATCTCGAGAGACAAGCCTCTGTCTGATATAGTGCTGTAAGGACACAGACTCCTGTGGAAGCTGAACTAGGTGGGACTGTCCAAGTGTTATTTTCTATGAAACCTCGGGTGCCTTTAGCTCCACACTCACTCAGTAACTTCTCTAAAGGGCAAGCACATGCTTTCCTGTCTATGGTGGCTTAAAAGAAAATGGGGGAAAAAAATGGCCCAACAGGCCCATCAAGAATGACACTATGAGGAGGTGTGGCCTAGGAGTCAGTGTGGCTTTGTTGGAGTAGGTACTTGACTAGAGGGTGGGCTTCAAGCTTTCAGAAACTCAAACCAATTCACTTCCTGCTGCTTGCACATCCAAATCGCAACTCTTTCTCCAGCACAGTGTCTGCCTGCTTGTGGCCATGCTTCCAGCCATGCCCAGAATAGACCAAACCTCTTGAATGTTTTCCTTTGTAAGAGTTGCTGCAATCGGTGTTTCTTCACAGCAATAGAGACCCTAACTAAGCCATTGTGTTTCAGCTAGTCTCAAAGTCCCTTCACTGATAACACTGATGAACTCCGAGGCAATCTGCCGGAGCAATGGCAGGTACCTGACAGGTACACAGGCCTTTGCTGAGCACAAAACTTGTTTTATCTTCACATTAAGAGACAGATGACAGATGAGTAGGGATGTTTTTTAAGTGGTGTGTGTGTGTGTGTGTGTGTGTGTGTGTGTGTGTGTGTGTGTGTGTGAGATACAATATAGATGGCACTCAGCCATGCCACAACACAGGGATTTCCTTTGCAATCCCGTCTCTATATATTTTCTGATTTAGAATCTCTCACTAGACCTAGAGTTCACTGCTTCAACTACAAATAGACTGGCTGAGCAGAGAGACCCTGGGATGCATCTGCAACCCCTCGACACTGGGGCTGCAGGGTCGTGTTGCCACACCTAGCTCTCAGGTCCTTTTTGCAAAGGAAGGACCCGCTGAGACATCTCCCCACCTCCACCTCTCTCTGGTTTCCGACACACTCTGGTGTACCCCTGACTTGCCTCAAACTTGTTATGTATGAGCTTGCTTTGAACTTCTGATCCTTCTGCCTCCACCTCCTGAACACTGAGGCTAGAGGAGTGGGGCACCACACCCAGATTATGTGGAAATGAAATGAGTCCCCTAGCTTAAGAGGCCTCAGGGGAGAGAAGTACAAAGACAGCCACATCAGCACCACTTCTGCCAGAGGGAAGGCCACGAGAATGTACTCAATGACCAAGGTAAGAGTTTACCCACAGCTGTGATGTTGTCTTCAACCACCAAAAACAGGTAGAAAAACTAACCCCCAAAAAGCATAGTCAAATTCCCAGATGTGGCAAGATTCAAAACCCAGCGCTGGTAACATCTAAGCTATCACAAAGACATGCAGAGTTCAGCAAGCAGATTCTCAGGCATTCAATGCATCGGTACCATATTCCTCCTGTTCAGTGACAAATCTGAGCTCCCCAAAAGCTGCATACTTCACCCAGGGTCATGCTATTTTGTAGTAGGACTAGGAGAAAAACTCAGGCCTTTAAGACTCAATGTTCATATCAGCTTTAAAAAGAAAAGTCTTGAAATTATTTTGTTTCAGACTGGGCATGGTAGCTTGTGGCCAAAGTCCCAATAGAACAAGCTAACTCAACAGAATCTTGAAGGTCAAGGTTATCCTGGGGAATAGAGAAAGGCTACATCTGAGACAGACAGATGACAGATAGATGATAATGTTTTAAGATAAAAACTCTCTGGTTTTAGGTATATTGAGTGGCCCCATTTAAATTTTTTTCTTCATGGTAAACTTTGAACTATAAGAGAATAGTTTAGAAGCTGGGCGGTGGTGGCGCACGCCTTTAATCCCAGCACTCGGGAGGCAGAGGCAGGCGGAGTTCTGAGTTCAAGACCAGCCTGGTCTACAAAGTGAGTTCCAGGACAGCCAGGGCTATACAGAGAAACACTGTCTCAAAAAACCAAAGAGAGAGAGAGAGAGAGAGAATAGTTTAGAAATAATGACAGAAGTTATAGTAAAGATATAAATAGGAAACCTAATTCTTTAGTTGAACTGTGGACTATTACAGACTATGTATAGTTACACATTTTCACTTGGCTGTCAATGGAGTCGCTGTTTATACCAGCATCACTACAAACACACCAATAATACATGGTGTAACAACTGTAGCCCAGTAAAGGGACAAGAATTTCTCAGCTCCATATTGTAGAGATCAGTGTTGATCAGTGTTATATATGCAGTAGCAACCTATGGTTACTTTAATGAATCAATATTTACTTTTAATTGATACAGATACTTTTTGTTTCATACAGCTCCCTAATAAAATATTCATTAGAGTAGACTGTTACAATGACCATATGATAATAGCATATGTTTTCATTTTGAGTGGCTTTATTTTAAAAAGTTGAAAATATAGCTTATCTCTTATTTCCAGGTTCATTGAGGTCTAATAAACAAAACACCCTCTATATTTGAGGTTTTCAATATATGTGATGTTTTCAATATATATATGTATACACAAAGAGAGAAATACACATACACACACACTGTAAAATGATTTCCATAGTCAAGTTAACATATCTATCATCTCTAGTTATCATTTATTTTGTGATGGGAATATTTGAGACCCATTCATTCAGCAAATTTTAAACATACAATATTACTAACTCACTCATCATCTTGGGATATTACATTTTCAGAACTTGTTCCTCTCTCTCTCTCTCTCTCTCTCTCTCTCTCTCTCTCTCTGTGTGTGTGTGTGTGTGTGTGTGTGTGTGTATGTGTGTGTGTGTGTATGTGTGTGTGTGTGTGCCATAGATACATGTAGAGGCCAGAGGACAACTGATAGGACTCAGTTCTCTTCTTCTACCACGTGGTTCCAGAAGAGAGTTCAAGGAACCAGGATTGGCTGTGAGTGTCCTTACCTGATAAGCCATCTCTCTAGTTCAGAACTTGAAGGTTTGTACTGTCTGACCAGCATCTCCCCTTTCACTTAACCTTACCCACTGGTAACTTGTTGCAATGAGTTTAATTATTATTATTATTATTTTGATTTCACACATAAGTGACATATGCGGTACGATTAAGCGTGCTTAGCCATCCAAGAAAGACAAATAAAAACTGCTTTGAATTGTACCTCACCCACATCAGAGCAGCTACCATCAAGAAAACACGTGATAAGTGCTACTGAGGTAGTGGGGACATGGGACTCTTATTCACTGCAGGTAAGAATGTAAACTGGTCCAGCCACTATGGAAATCAATATGAAGGTTTCATAAATATACATATACATATATACATCATTATACACACACACACACACACAAACATATCTGGAAGCAGAACCACTACAGTGCTCAGCTCTCCCACCCTTGAATCCTTTTACCCAGGATTCTAAGTCAACAAACTGAGGGACACTTGTCCATCCATACTTACCGCTACCTACTAAATACCTGGGGATGAGACAACCTAGGGGAACTAAGAAGTGGATAGAGAAAACGGGGAATTTTATGGAGCCGTAAAGAAAAATGAAATCGGGCCAGGCGTGGTGGTGCACGCCTTTAATCCCAGCACTCGGGAGGCAGAGGCAGGTGGATTTCTGAGTTCGAGGCCAGCCTGGTCTACAAAGTGAGTTCCAGGACAGCCAGGGCTATACAGAGAAACCATGTCTCGAAAAACAAAAAAACAAAAAAACAAAAAAACAAAGAAAGAAAGAGAGAGAGAGAGAGAGAGAGAGAGAGAGAGAGAGAGGAGAGAAAGAGAGAAAGAGGAGAGAAAGAGAGAGAGAGAGAGAAAGAGGAGAGAAAGAGAGAAAGAGGAGAGAAAGAGAGAAAGAGGAGAGAAAGAGAGAAAGAGAGAGAGAGAGAGAAAGAGGAGAGAAAGAGAGAAAGAGAGAAAGAAAGAAAGAAAGAAAGAAAGAAAGAAAGAAAGAAAGAAAGAAAGAAAGAAAGAAAGAAAGAAAGAAAGGAAGAAAGGAAGAAAGGAAGAAAAGAAAAGAAATCGGAGGACTGACTTTGGCTCTGCTAGCTGGGGCTTGGGCTTAGGTCTTTTCAAAGACTAAGCAATCTTGTTCCGAGCTAACTTTTGAGGCTTCTGCCCATCGCATCGCCAAGGAGGAACCATCATAGAAAGTTGACCCAGTTGAGGACCCCAAAACTCCTCAGAAGAAAGGTGAAGAGGACTCATCTGATGAATCAGACGTCCTCCAACCAGAAACACTAGTAAAGGTCATGAAAAAGCTAACCCTGAACCCCAGTGCCAAGCGCTCAGCACGTCGTCGCAGTCTACGTAACCGGATTGTGGCCGTACCTGTGGAGAACAAGAGTGAAAAAATCCGGAGGGAGGTTCAAAGCGCCTTTCCCAAGAGAAGGGTCCGTACTTTGTTGTCAGTGCTGAAAGATTCTATAGCAAGGATGAGAAGATTTGCTCGGATTGAGGAGAGACAAAAAAGACTTGAAGGAAATGAGTTTGAAGGGAACAGTGAGCCATTCAGATGTCTCTGCACTTTCTGCCATTATCAAAGATGGGATCCCTCTGAGAATGCTAAAATCGGGAAGAATTAGGACAGTTTACATTGTACGCTACCCTTGCTGTCGATGATGCCACACAGCAGATGTGAAAGCTGTTTTTTGTTTAAGATTAAACTTTTCCTGGTACTGGGGAATCGTCTAACTTGCTAACCTTTACATTGTATATAGGATGTTGGACAATTGGATTCATGTAAATGACTTAAATTTGCCCAAAGAATGAGTCAAAGCATTCTGTGAAGTTTAGAAGCCTCAAGCTGTGAGGCCCAGGGCTGAGAAGCAATGTAAATAGAATTTGGAGTGGTTTGGTTTAGAAGGTAATTAGGATAGATCTTTTGTGCTTTCTAATTTGCAGAAATTCGTAATAAAGGCATTTTTGTTAGCTTAAAAAAAATGAAATCATGAAACTAGCAGGAAAACAGATGCAACCAGAAAGCATTGTGTTAAGTTAAATAAGCCAGACTCTGGAAGACAAATAGCATGTGTCTTCTCTTAAATATGGGATCCTGATTTAAAATCAAATGTGTATGAACGCATGTATGTATGTGCATACCTATATACGTATATATGCGTGTGTATTACATACATATGTTGAAGGTCACAAAACTTGAAAGCAGATATTGAGAAAGGACTAATAGATCTTAAGGGAGAACTTCATGACTAGGAAGTAGGGTAATGGAATATAGGTCATAAGATAGCAGAAATGGAGACTATCTGGGGAAAAGGAAAAACCAGTTGAGCATGAGGGACACAGAGAGAGTAGCGAAGGAAAGGAACAGTGAGAACCAAGTATAAAGACATACATGTAGGCAGATGCCACAATAAAACAGCTTACTTTGTATACAAACCCCAAAATATTGATAATTTAAAAAATACTTTGAATCTAGTTACAATAATGCAATGAAGGAAACAAGCAATCAGTGTGCCCGGGGACAGGGCTTATGAGGAGATGAGTTCAACCATCAGAATCCACATAAAAAGTCAGACATGCGATGTTTTGTCAGCCCAACACTGAAACAAGCATTCACTGAGAGTGGAAGTTGGATAAGCGAGGTGGAAAGCAGTCACTAGAAAACTGTTACATGTTATATTCAAATGAATCAGGAATCCTCAATGAACACTTTTTCTCTAAGATCCAAGAGCGCAGAAGTCATGTCAGCTTTGCTAGCCTCATTCGGCACTTTTTAAACTGCAGGTCACCTTCCCATATGGGGTCACACAATTGAATGTAGATGGCATGAGAGTTGACAGTAGTAAACAGTTTCAGGATGTTCAAGAACCAAAAGTTACTTGGAACTCAAACATGTGATGAAACCGAGGTGTTCTGGGCAGTGCACACCTGTTCACCGAGTTGCATCATGGGGTTTCACTGTAGCCTTGGTTCTGATCACATGGCATGCACACCGTGCACACTGGCACAGCACACAGCACCAGTGAACTCCGATGAATGCTGCCCGAGACATCTGGGCTGAGTCAAGATGACATTATATTATGAATTGCTGTGGTTTTACTGTACAGATATAGTTTTCTGCTCTAAAAACATGATGATTTAATTATGGAAAATGAAGTCTTTGAACATTTTCCTACCTCCGTTCCTCAGCATATATCCCTTTGGACTGGACTATGTTCGAAGGTTTGATTTTAAAGGTTGCTGACTTGACTTCATTTTGGTTTAAAAAAAAAATCCTTCAGTGAATTTTGGCTTGGAATTGGGACAGAATTTCCACAACTGTCTGAAATGGCCCCAAACATACTCCTGCCATTTTATGCTATACATTAATGCAAAGGGATTGACTCAGCATTGATTATTATAAAATCAAAATCTTAACACTGTAAAACACTGAAGAGGCTCCGTGTCCTGTAGGACCAAATGTTCAGCCAAATTTTAATTCCTTATGTAAAAAAAAAAACAAAAAACAAAAAACGAAAAAGAAGCACAAACATCTATCTCATTAGTATGCCAATTTACTTCCATCTTCAATAAAGTGGTAAAATAATATGTATAAAGGGCTAGAGAGATGGCTCAGGGATTTAAAACACTTGCTGCTCTTGCAGGGGCCCAGTGGCAACTTGAAGCCTTCCAGCTGTCTGTTCCTGAGCTCCAGCGGATCCGACTCCCTCCTTTGGCCTCACTTGGCATTATCCTCATGTGGCACATTTATATACAGGTGAAACACTCATACACATAAAATAAATAAATAAATCTTTCTTAAAACACTTAAATCAGTCATTTTTAAGTGGCATACATACCAAATAATCGTTTTCACAATCATTTCTTTATGGGTTAATTATCAGTGAGTGAGTGGCTTCTATTCCTATGTTATAGACCTAAATACTCAAGGCCATGGAAAGCTTTTCAGGTGAATGAGCACTGTTAGAGGAGAAAGCAAAGATGCCTTAGCCCATGGCAGAAGCACCTAGAGACCCCTGAGCACAGCTGACTGGAGTGGGTGATGTGTGACTGTGTGCAGGCAGGCACTGTAAGATCAGAAAGCCAGGGGGTGGGGGTGGGGCAGGAAGCATGCCAGCAGGCAGAAGAATTGTCAGGAGACTAAATGAATCTGAGCATCCTTCATCCTCCCAGCAGAGTCCACTCCCAACCTCCAGCTCTACTAAAAAATAGTCAATGCTTGAGTTGAAGAAGGAAAAGAATGTGATCAAAATACAGTATATGAGAAGTTCTTAAATAAAATGAAAATATGAATACATTATTGCTTTACATGATACATATGGGAATTCTTACACACACATTTACACATATAACAGCATTCCTTCCTAAAGGTTACTTGAAGAATCAATTGGTTGAAGAATCACATTGTGGAAATTCTCTGTGAACTTAGTACTGGGTTAAGAGCCCTTTGGTGATTAAGTCCCCGTGTTAAGCGCCGAGGCTAAGTTAATACTGAATCCACCTCCATATCTCATTACAGTGGAGTTCTAGAACAATCTATTAAATAATTCTGTCCCAATTCCAAGCCAAAATTCACCGAATGAATGAAAGTCAATTCAGCAACAACAGCAGTAACTTTTACAATCAAACCTTCAAACACAATCCAATCCAAAGATATTAAATTTGTGTGTGTGTGTGTGTGTGTGTGTGTGTGTGTGTGTGTGTGTGTGTGTGTGTGCCCATACCTGCCTTGGCGTGCACATACACACACTAAATAAATGTCAAAAAGTTAAAGATTATTAATAAGATGTTAAGCCCACCAAAAGCAAGGCAGAGAATTTAAAGCTGGGAACAAAACTTCTCTAAAGTGACCGATTCAGATACTTGACTTAGGCCAGTAAAAGTTATCTGAATAAAAACAGCTTGAATGGTAGGCTGGAGAGATGGCTCAGCAGTTAAGAGCACCGGTTGCTCTTCCACAAGACCCAGGTTCAGTTCCCAGCACCAAGATGGCAGTTCATACTGTCTGTAATTCCAGTTCAGGGAATCTGACATTCTTACACAGACATACGAAGAACACCAATGTTAATTTAGAAAATTAAAAGAAAAACAAACAAACAAACAAACAAACAAACAAAACAGACCTCCCGTCATTGCTTACAAACCAGAAGCCTCTGTCTTAGTTCTCTTTCCTGACTTGCAAGATGGCAGGTGAAAAGGTGAAGAAGCCTGATAAAAAGGAGAAGAAACCTTCCACCAAGAAGGTTGGCGGTGATGCTGCTGCCTCTGGTCCCTGGGTCACTGGTGCAGCCAAAAAGGGTCGCCCTAAGGTTAAAAAGCCTGAGAAGGCGAAGCCCCATTGCAGCCGCAACCCTGTCCTGGTTAGAGGAATTGTCAGGTACTCCCGATCTGCGATGTACTCCAGAAAGGCCTTGTATAAAAGGAAATACTCAGCTGCCAAGACCAAGGTGAAGAAGAAGAAGAAGAAGAAGAAGAAGAAGAAGAAGAAGAAGAAGAAGAAGAAGAAGAAGAAGAAGAAGAAGAAGAAGAAGAAGAAGAAGAAGAAAAAGGAGAAGGTCCTTGCTACTGTCACAAAAACAGTTGGTGGGGACAAGAACAGTGGCACCCGGGTGGTGAAGCTTCAAAAAAATGCCTAGGTATTATCCTACCAAAGATGTGCCTTGGAAGCTCCTGAGCCATGGCACAAAGCCCTTCAGCCAGCATTGAGAAGGCTGCGCTCCAGCATCACTCCAGCATCACTTCTGAGTCTGTCCTGACCATCCTCACTGGGTGCCACAGGGCAAGAGAGTGGTTTTCCTGAAACAGTTGGGCAGTGGTTTGCTAGTTGTGACTGGACCTCTTGCCATCAACAGAGTTCCTCTGCGCAGAACACACCAGAAGTTTGTCATCGCTACCTCTACAAAAGTTGATATCAGTGAGGTTAAAAATCCCCAAACACCTGACTGACACTTACTTCAAGAAGCAGCAGCTACGCAAGCCCAGGCATCAGGAGGGCGAGATCTTCCACACAGAAGGAGAAATACAAGATTACAGAGCAGAGAAAGGCTGATCAGAAAGCTATGGACTAGCAGATTTTGCCAAAAATTAAAGCTGTTCCTCAGCTCCAGGGCTACCTGCGATCTCAGTTCTCCCTGACAAATGGGACGTATCCTCACAAACTGGTCTTCTAAATTGTAACAACCTAATTAAACAGCTTCACATATGTAAAAAAGAAAGAAAGAAAGAAAGAGAGAGAGAGAGAGAGAGAGAGAGAGAGAGAGAGAGAGAGAGGAAGGAAGGAAGGAAGGAAGGAAGGAAGGAAGGAAGGAAGGAAGGAAGGAAAGAAGGAAGGAAGGAAGGAAGGAAGGAAGGAAGGAAGGAAGGAAGGAAGCAAGCAAGCAAGCAGGCAGACTGGCCTTGAATTTTTAAAATATATCTTTAAAAACTGGCAGTTGGGGTTTATTTTTAATTAACCTTATTCCTAATGTGTCCATATCTAATATTTTTATTGCATTGCACTAATCCTGCAGTCCTGCATAAACCCAAGATCTACTCCAAATTTTCAGCAGTAAATTGCCACATTTCTCAGACAAGGAGGTCTGTTGGCTGAACTTGGGCTTGATAGCCATAGCTTCTTGGAGAAAGTAGAAAACTATTAATGTTGACTATAAAATCTAAGCTCACGAAAGTGAAAACAACTCAAACTGTTAAGTGCCCAGACCAGATGCTAGGTGCAATGATGGTGGTCATTTTATCTTTCACTTACCCTACACTGTATGTATCTTCAACTGCTTGTCTAACCATAAATTCTTTAGGTCACATGTCTAAAGCTGCTCATTACATAATCAGGTGCTCAGAAAATATGTATGAGAGGGCTAGGATTACATCTTAGGAGTAGAGCAAGTCTTAACACCTACAAGTCCCCAGAGTTCAGTCCCCAGAATGAAACAGAAACGTATCGGACAAATGAAGCACAGACATGCGTAAGCTGTTTGTGCATGACTGTCTGAGCAGCCTCTGGAGTTAGAACAGCAAATACGCAACCTCCCCATCTCCAATGGAGTTTGCTGTGATAGAATAGAAAAAAGTTAGGAGAAAGGGAGAGTGCCCACTTTAACTTCTGCTGCCATTCCACCTTTGCTTTGCCCAAGGGTCTAGTACTTACAAAGCACCTGTATGTGAATGACTACAAGCTAAGCAAGCAGCCTGAGATGACTTCCCAACACCCACTTTAAGGAGGGAAGTACGAAGCCCTGAACCTTCACCAAGCAGGTAATTTTCCCTGAACCTGGCTTTACATTAGCATCCAGCACTGAGCTCAAGCCACCCCTGTGTTCTGGAAGCGCCCCACATCCTGAGCACTCTCCTATGAGATACACACACTGGTTTTATGTGGAGTGAGCACCATACGCTTTCCCAAATTTGGTCAAGAATAGTTCTTTTAAAAAAAATAAAATAAAATAAAAATAAAAGAGTTTGGCAAAGTACCAGAAAAGGTTGTCTTTTTTAGAAGGACATACAAAGATTATTTTGGAAAGCTTGGAAAAAAAAGAAGGCTTGCAGCTTTACCAGACAGTCAGGAAGGGTAATTGGTTTCTCTGAAAAGCAGTGACTGCTCAAGTTCTACCCATAGAAGTAGGTACCTAGGGGAGAGACAGATCATTTATAAACCACAAAACAGTACTTTCTGATAGATATAGCACTTCACTTGAAGTGGACTTTAAGAATTGTTTCAAATGGCTTAAGTTAATCCCTAACATAGCTGAGCTTTTAGAAGGCTTCCTTATGATAAAACCACGTGTTCATGTTTTTTTTTTATCAATGCATTGTAAACATTTTATTGTCGTTAAACACTCCTAGATCATGGTCACACAATCTGTTGAAATGTTTCCAACCATTGAAACTTGTTTCACACACTTCATTCTCTTGTATTTCTCCAAATAAGTACATGATATCAAACGAATATTTTTTTTAAAAACTATTTAAATACTGCTTGTGAAGAAAAAGACCTTTCTCATGAATAATTTTTTAGTCAGATATACTTTACCTCACTAAATGGATACAGTTGATGGGAACAAGAGTCCATACTCTGGCTTAAAGCTTGGATTTGCTAGTCTAAAACTGGTTTAGAAACTTCAACTGTCCATACGCAGAGTGAGGTTATCATTACATTTCTCAGAGGTAATTTTGTAGGTGGGCTTATCTCCATAGCAAAGCTATAGTGGCTAAAGTTTTGTCTTTCACATAAGTCCTATATTTAATAATAATATTTTGTTGTTATCTAAGTTTGTTTTCATTTTGGACAATAAAGTATATGTTCATATTGATATTTTTTATTAAAATTAAATTTATTATTTGGGAAAAGCACTGTCTTGTCTTTCACTTTTCAAAAGTATCTCCAAAATAGATTTTAATATCTGCATGATATTCTAATAGATGCAGATTTTCTTTTGATAAGATTTCTTTATGTTATTTTAAATTTTTAACTTTTACTTTTATTTGTACAAGTCTGTGCATGAGCACAAATATATATGCATGTAACAGTGCCAGAGAAAGCCAAAAGGGTTCATCAAATCCTCTGGAACTGGTTGTGACCCTCCCAAGATGGGAGCTGGGAATCGAATTCACACACTCTGAAAGACCAGCAAGCGTGCTAATCACTAAGCCATCTACCTCTCCACTCCTGGTTTCTCTCATTTTAACAATGATTGCATCTTTATTTTTGCCAAGTTTTTGGTTAGCCTTTAAAGACAAAGTCATAAATGGCAACTACAGAGCCAAAAAAGGTCTGAGTGCAGTGAAGCATTGGCCTCAGGGGGCCCTTCTCAGCTCCTCCTCTGGTTCTGTTAACACTCAGTGCTCTGGGATCCTTTTCCTAAGGCCCACTTCCTCTGATAAGGTTTTCCATTTGGTCACCAATGGTTTTAGATCAGCTGCTAAGGGAGATGTGAAACATCTGGGTGAAAATGGCTTTTGAGGGAAATTTTCAATATCCAGATGGTTCTTTCCCTCTCAAAAGTTCCTCCAAAACAAGGAAGAGAAGAAACAGAAACTTCACATAAAGTCAGTAAGTAGACGGAGAAAAGATAAATGACTTATCAGAAGAGTGAAAGGTCAAACCTAAGACACACAAGGGAAGACGCCTGTGGAATGAAAGCGAAACTGTCCCCAAGAACGCCAGAAGAATCAGGAAATGTAAGTATGAGAGAGAAGAGAGGAATAGACCAGCGACAGCAGCTGAACCCCGAGATGCTTGCCAGATCAAACTGGTTCCCCTTCCCAGCAGAACAGATGGACCATTTCTGCTGAAACAGAACCAGAATTGTTCGAATCTAGATGAGAGTGGCTTAAGGCATAGAGAATAGTGTAAAAAGCAGAGCTAAGCGGAGATAAATGAAAATCTGCACATTGACTAAAATAACCTTAGCCCCTTCCACCACAGTGTGATGGGAGCCAGGCTCCTGAAACATTGGGCAGAGACTAGATAAGTCCTTCCTGAAGACGGTGAATGGTAGATGAGCAATACCCACAGATGCCAACACACGGGGATTGCTGACAGCAAACAAGTCTTGCAAACATACACACATGCACACACACACACACACACACACACACACACACACACACGTACGTGCGTGCTAATTCATTCAATTCATACTTTTGGAAGGATGCTGTTCTGGGTACATGGGACTGAAAAACAACCAAAACAGAAATCTCTCTCTTCACAGAGCTTCCATCCTAGTGAAAGAAAACAAACAATAAATACAACAAACAATAAATTATATAGTTTAGGGAGAAAGTAAAGCCAGAAAGTAGGGGAGGAGATGCCAGAAAGTGTTCACATATACATGTATGTATAAAACCATATGTGACATAAAAGTAGAAAGGCAAGTATTTGGGGGACCAGTGAGAGCAGGGAGAGGGCAAAGGAAGGTCATGAAGGTGACTAAGCAAAGTACAGTGGAGGCAGGCACATGTCGGTGGATGAACACGTCATAGGGAGACTCATTATTTGGTATGCATACCAAAAAATAGTCTTAACAGGCAGTGGTGGTGCACACCTTTAAACCCAGCACTTGGGAGGCAGAGGCAGGCAGATTTCTGAGTTCGAGGCCAGCCTGGTCTACAGAGTGAGTTCCAGGATAGCCAGGGCTACACAGAGAAACCTGTCTCAAAAAAACAAAACAAAAATAATAATAAATTGTCTGTCTTAAAGGATCTCAAAGAAATAATAAAAGATATTTTACTCTTTCAGTAGTAATTATATAAAGTTTTAAAGTAGCAATCCAAGAACAACACAAACTCTTCTGGATTAAAGATATGTGGAACTTGACACCGCTTTCTGGCCTGCTGGAATGTGAATGTTCTATACCACGTGATCCCATTGCTATGGGCCAAGATGTTCTACTCCACCTTCCCCACCATGACAGACTTAAACCTTCTGAGAGCATCCAGTGGAGAACTGTGAGAAACATCATTAAGTTACAATGGGAATAGTATTTCAGAAAACTGGCCGGGTAGCTTCCCACGAAAGAAGGAACCGATGTTGGTTTCCAGCCTAATAACGTCATAAAACAATAATTACAAAAGGAAGCTCTGTGTCTGGTGACCTCCAGCAGGCAGGAGAGAACAATGTGGCCACGTGCACTGGAGTCTTGACGGCGGGTCAGTGGGAGAGCTCCTCTGTCCTTCCTAGCTGAGTCCTCAGCGAGCCCTGAGCAGAGTAGCCAAGCCTGCTCCAACAGAGATCATGTGCAGCTCAGGAGGTGCTTCTTGCTGCACAGTGTGCCCACCAACCCATCTGACTCTACATTAAGGATGAGCCCAGATGAAGTGGTTCATCTGGAAGGCTGGAGGCTCCTCACCATCATTCCTGCAGTATTTAACAATGACCTCAGTGACTGTTGGATGGATCAGAGGTGATACAGCTATAGACCAGGGGCTATGACTATGGTGTAGCTTTAGTGGCTTGGAAGTCCCTTTACAATGTCAGATGTATTAAAAATGCCTCCATTGCACACTAAAAATACTATCTTAGTATACAAGATTGAAAGAATTTAGAAAAGTTTTACTTAAATTTTTTAGTTGGCATATAGTTGCTGGGTTTCACTATGACATTTTTCTTTGAATGTGTGTGTATGTATAATTATACACCAGATAAATAAAATTAAAAGTTATTTTTTAAATTGTAGTGTCTAAAAATAATAAAATTGCAGAATCTAAAATTTTATCTCTAATATAAAATTTTACAGAAAACTACTGAAGAGTTAATTTTCACCAAAATAGAAGTATTAACAAGAGAACAGAAGAATCAATATAAACTAACAGTGTTTCTCAGCCTGCAGTTCATGACCTCTTTGGGAGTCTCACTATCAAATAGCTGTAGAGTGGGTAATTACATCACAATTCATAGCACTAGCAAAAAGACAGTTATGACATAGCAACCAAACCGTGCTATGGCTGGGGGCAACCAGAACGTAAGGAACTATATTAAAGGGTTGCAGCAGGTTGGGAACTACTGTTCTAGAAGAAACTATACAGGGAGAGACAAAAGGGCTTCTCAGGATGATTGCAGGGGCTCCTCAGAGCATAGCATGTGGCCCTAGAGCCCCCAAAAATAGTATTATATAAATGTTTTTGTGTAATGAATACCTAGAACGATGTCCTCAGAATTGAAGGTGGTTGCTTCTTTGATAGGAAAAAGCAGTGGGGCTGATGGTTTTGTTCTTAGCATTATTTCCATCTTAAAATGTAGAGTAAGTGATTTTGCCAGTAGTAAAACTTGCTCTTAAAAAATGTTAAAACGTAATTTGGTGATATCACAGGGGAAAAACATAACAAGCCGTGAAATTAGAAGAGAAAACTATCTTGTCATAAACAGAGCACTAAACATTACATAATGCTACCATAACTCCTCAAAATGAGAGATAAATTCATAGACTCAGAAGGTGTTAGAATCACGTTGTCGTAGAACTAACAATGCACGAGTTTGCCTGGTGTCTCAGTTACTTTGTTCTTGCTCTGATCAAACACCATGACAAGCAATTTATCAAAGAGTTTTACTGGGCTTACACTTTCAGAAATTAAGTCTGTGACACAAAAACATGTCAATAGAAGCAGCTAAAGCCCACATCCTAAACCTCAAACAGGTAGCAGAGAGCACACAAAGCCCCCTCCAGTGACACGGTTCCTCCCATCAGGCCACACCTCCTAACCCTCCCAAAGTAGTTCCACCAGCTGGAAAACAAGTATTCAAACACATAAGCCTATGTGGCCATTCTCATTCAAACCACTACACATAGGCTCTGAGCAAAGCCCCAGAAGAAACTCTAAAAGCTGGGCTTTTATTTATAGGCACATATATTTACATATTTAAATATGCACATATATAACACATAACTTCAAAGTATGCACACATTTTACAGAGCATTTACAGAAATGAAATATTTTTCCACCACAATGGGGAAATAACTTTCTCTTTCCAGTCTGACTTCTCTTCTATAGCACATCTTCTAAAGCTGAGGACCATTAGAAGAGCAGCTACTCTGAAAATCTAGAATACGGGTTACATTTAATTTTGCTGTCATGGGAGGTACTTATAAGGCTTGTGGTCATCTCTGCTTCTGCTCTCAGTCCTGACCGAAGAAGAGCTTCCAGGAATAGTCTCAATACCTCTCTGCTGGCTTGCCTAGTGTCTCTGATGCAGAGGCATGGGATTAACACCATGTCCTGATAAGAACCTGCTGGACAGTATCCAGCACCCGATGCAGGGGAGCAGCAGAGGAGTGAGGTCGGAAAGTGGGCCTACTTAGAAACCACAAGTCTACAGACTATTGTCCCAGTTGTCAGACATTGAAAAATATAATGAAAGGTTCTGCTAATCAGCTTTCTGTCACACACACACACACACACACACACACACACAAATCTAACATATCCAACTCAAAGAGAAAATGTTTACTTTGGCTCAGAATTTTGAGGGCTCCAGCCCTGTTCACGTTAGGCCATAATAAGGGACAAAATCATAGGCGTATGAGACAAAGCAAAACCCTCACCTCGTGGCCAGAAAGCACAAGGGAAAGGCAGTCAGGAGGCCAGGATCCCCAAACCCCATCCTATGGCACATCTCTAGGGGACTAAAAGTCTCCTAATAGATTCCACCTCTTAAAATTTTCAACCCCTCCCACATACTCACACGCTCACACACAAAAATTAACTAATTAACTAATATAAAAGTGTTTAAATATGAAAGAATTTTATCACTTAAAATTTTAAGATACTAGAAATTACTCCAAATTTGATAGTAATTATAAATATCTACAGGATAATTGGTGATGAGCCATGATTATAATTATAGTTTATAATTTGTTATTAATAAATCTAAATTATTGCTAATAGGAAGAAACTGATCAATCGTGTTAAGGCTTCTTTTCTAACCGCTGCATAACATGATGTTCTTGATGTTAAAGAAGATAATCAGGATGTGCTGTAAACCTACTATGGGGGTCGTCAGGTCGCTGGCTCAGTTTTAAAATCCTGCTGTTTGTGATACTGTGGTGTTTACCAGCTTATAAATAGTTAGATTTCTGTTGTCATTGCTTTTCCCATTGTAAATAAATTTCCATTTGTGCTTTAGTTTGTGCTTTCAATTCTAATTCTTTATTAAGGGAAGGGCCCCCAAAATGAGAAAGGTCTTGGCCCCACAATAATTTAATCGGACCATGGCAGATTTTATAGAGACTTGGAAAGTCTGCTTCTGTAATTTTCAAAGAAAGTAGAACCAGTCTCCCCTGTCTAACATGCATTTTAGAAATTGTAGGGGCTGTTTCTGTTCTCCCAGGAATTTGTGGAGAGCCTGAGGCCCCGTGGGTGGTGTGAGGGACTCATTGATCTCTCTTAGAGGAGAAAGACCCACACACCCAGAACCTGCCCTTTGACTGACCAATGCGCAGCCTATCAATCGCATGGCTGAAAAACTTATTCCCTCAGACCCAAATCTAGAACAAATCTTCTTACATATAAACACGTGGTTTTTGTACAGTTTAAATATAGACTGGGGTTTTTTTAAGAACACAACTAAGAAAGGAAGATCATACTTTATTTTGGTTGGAACTTTACCAATTACTCACCATTTCAGAAAATCACACCACTGACAGGAAAGCTAGTGCCTGCATTTGATGGCCAATAGAAATGATAAATGAAGCCCTATGCTGCATACTCAAGAGTTGTTGCATTTGAAGCTGTCACATTTATAGGGATTATATAAATAGCTGCAAGCATCTTTATGCTTTATGTCTTCAGGTGCGGGTGGGCCTAAAATACATGTTGTTTAATGTAAGGTCCTTTCATTTCTTTTTATATCATAGTTGATATAATACATCGATTCCTAATCATATGTGTAAGTGACTTACATTGTCATTCAATTTCATTTTAGGGCAGTAGAAAAAAAAATTTTCAAGTACTGAAAGCCACTCTCTACATCCAGAGACCACACCACTCAACCAAATGATCTTCTAGAATGTTCTGAATGACACAGAAATTTATTTCTATTAAAGTAAAATCCTGGTAGGTATTGTGGTGCATTCACTCAGACATGTAGGAGAGGCTTACGAGCTCCAGTTCACCCTGGGTCACGCAGTGAACTCTAGACCATGGTGGCCTACATTGCATGTCCCTGTCTGAAAAACACAAAACAAGACACCAGAAAAAGAGAGGAGAGAAAATGAAAGAACAATAAGCTATAGTCCAGGATTAACACCTAAGTTTGTGAACTGCCTTATTCCTTTCAAAGGGCCAGATGTCAAGAGAAGTAGCTTCCTGGAGCAGACCCTGCCAAGATATCCAAGTGGGAAAGGTTGAAGAAGAGAAGAGACAAGGTGACAAACCCCAAGATCAATGATTAATGTCACTCTTTTGATTAATGTCAAACTCGTGAATAGTCCTACATAAGAAAATAGTCATCTGCTGCCTGGCTCACCGTGGTGACCTCCCTATGCTTCCTGCCTACACAGAGGCTCAGCAGCACATCTGGCTCAGGGCGCACAGGAGGAAGGAGACATCCCAGAAGAGTTGCCCATGAGCTGACATTTAAGAGGAAACTCATAAAGATAAGCCTGGTTACAATACTTAACTCAGGCTCGAAATATTAATCTCCTGGGCTACAAAATCTTACCTAGATTAGAAATTTTTTAAACAAACAAAAACAAAAAACAGGTAGTTTTCTGAAGTAGCCTATAAATTCACACTAAGAAATGAGGGTCTTCCCAACAACCCAAGGGTTCACATGAGAATGAAGAGGAGTCCAGATCAGCCATTAAAACCAGAATAAGTTTAAATCTAATATATTTTTGTGAATCAGAAAAGCAAACCATAAATCTTTATTCAGTGGGTAGCATTAAACATGCAGAGTGCCAGTGACATGATTCAGCCTGTAATGCACTGACAACCTGAGTTCAATGCCCAGGACCCACAGAGTGGAAGGGAAAGAACCAACTCCCTCAAACTGTCTTCTGATCTCCACATAGACGCCACAGCATAGACGTCCACCACACAGACAAAACAAATAAACAAATAAGTGTAAATCAAAAACATTCACAATGTGGGACCTTGAATGAGAATAACCCCATAGACTTATATTTGACTACTTAGTCCCCATTTGGTGGAACTGTTTGGAAAGGATTAGGAGTCGTGGCCTTGTTGGAGAACGTATGTCACTAGGAATAGGCTTTGAAGTCTCAAAAGCCCAGGCCATTCCCAGTTAGCTCCCTCTCAACCTCCTGCTTGTAGATTAGATATAAACTCTCAGCTACTGCTCCAGGGCTACTACGCCTGCCTGTCTGCCATGCTCTCTATCATGTTGGCCATGGGCCTCACCCTCTTCGACTGCAAGCCCAATAAACTCTGCCTTCAATAGAAGAGTAATACATGAGTCTTACATCCTTTAGTATCTTTTTAAAAAGTGGTTAAAACCAAACTTGTTTTGTACTTTAACAAAAAGATAAATAAATATGACCAAACTTCTTGTCACCTGCCACCACCACCCCACTTCATTACAACTTCCCAATTACTACCATTCCTTTTTTTTTAAGATTTACTTATTTTAGTGTGTGTGTGTGTGTGTGTGTGTGTGTGTGTGTGTGTGTGTGGTGTGTGTGTGTGTGTGTGTGTGTGTGTGTGTGTGTGGTGTGTGTGTGGTGTGTGTGTGTGTGTGTGTGTGTGTGTGTGTGTGTGTGTGGTGTGTGTGTGTGTGTGTGTGTGTGTGTGTGTGTGTGTGTGTGTGTGTGTGTTGCCTGCATGTGGGTGCTGGAAACTGGATGCTCTTAACTGCAGACCCATTTCTCTGGGCCTACTGCTACCATTCTTAACCTCAAAATCACAATCTGAGATTACTCCTTACCTCTCACTCTGAATATCCAGTTATTAGATTCTCTTAGATATTCTTTGCCCCATTGCACTGCCTGCTGCTTCATTTAAGCCCCATGCTAGTTTCCGTAGACCCTTTCTTTCCTTTATGTGTCTTGCCTGAGACTGTTCCCAGCCATTGTATCATTCCGTCCACGCATTTACTTTCTCACTCCTTTCATTTCCATGTCAAATGGCCACACCATTCCATAGCAGGCAGTGGGGATACAGGGGGGGCAAGCAGAGTCCCTCCTTGAGGGTATTACTCTCCAGATACAGCAAGCAATTGTCATTGTGTGAGCTATTCTTGAGGAGACAAGAACATTGGTTGCCTCAAGATCAAGCAGCAAGAACAGACCAGGGCAAAGTCAAGCTCAGTGAACCTGTGAGCCTACTGGGCATACCTACAGCGCATAGGTGAAGGGACTTACAGTCATGTGGGTGAGCCCCAAAGAACTTGCAGTACCAGAAAGCCTCATCTAAGCAGGCATGAAAACGTCTCCATAGCAACATGGGTGGAGTTTCCCTTTTAGTTAACCTTCTACATTATATACACTCTAGCACCTCCCGAGACTACAGGACCATGTGTAGCTTGGGCAGAATTACATACCCGTGCACAGGCAGTGCCAGGAGGCATGGCTGGACTCTCAGGCAAGGATCTAATGGAAGCATCCCCACCTCACCTTCTATGAGGGGAGGGCAACAAGGTTGACCTTGAGGTTGCTCGCAAGTAGTCATACCTGCTCTGGTGAGAATGGTACCGGCCGCTAAGCTTGGAGGACAGAGTGCCACGGTTAGAATTCATGGTGTCTGAGGTGTGGCTGTGGAGGGGTTTGGGAGCAGGGTAGATGTCATGCATTGAAATAGATAAAACCTCAAGAAGCAGCTATCCAGTTCATTTAGTATGAATTTAGAAGTATTATGGGATTGTCATGACTCTCTAGTCATGCCACTGTCACATTACCTTTGAGAGGTCACTTAACCAAATCCTTTACTCAGCATGTTGAATATTCCCCTTCAGTTTCAAGTTCACAGTAATAATGGCAGGTTAGTTAGCTTCTTATTGCACTGACAACTACCTGAGAGACTGACAAAAGAAGGGAAGTTTGTGTGGCGATTTGGATAAGAATGGCTCCCCACAGGCTCATAGGTCATTAAGGAGCAGGTGCTATGTGACAGGGATTAGAAGATGTGGCCTTATTGGAGGAAGATAGGTCACTGGACGTTGGCTTTGAGGTTTCAAGTGCTCAAGCCAGAACCAGTGACTCTCTCTTCCTGCTGCCACAACATTTAGATGTAGAACTCTTGGCTACTCTCCAGCACTGTCTTCCTGTGTGCCACCATGCTCCCACCATGACAAGAATGAACTAAACCTCTGAAACTGTAAGTGAGCTCCAATTAAATGCTTTCCTTTGTAAGAGTTGCTGTGGTCACGGTGTCTCTTCACAGCAACAGAACGCTGACTAATGCAGGTTGTCTCATAATGTCAGGGCTTTGATGTATAGGCCATGACTGGAATACTCCCTTGCTGGAAGCCTGTGGTGAGACATGACATCACAGTAACAGGAGCTTAGGTCAGACCAGTCGCTCACATCACTACAGCCAAGAAGGAGAGAAGTAGTCAGGGATAACTTTCTTTTTTTTTTTAAGATTTATTTATTATTGTATGTAAGTACACTGTAGCTGTCTTTACACACACCAGAAGAGGGCATCAGATCTCATTACGGGTGGTTGTGAGACACCATGTGGTTGCTGGGATTGGAACTCAGGACCTTCAGAAGAGGAGTAAGTGCTCTCACCCACTGAGCCACCTCGCCTGCCCCCAGGGATAACTTTTAAAGGCACACCCCAGTGACCAACTTCTACTAGCTAAGCCCCACTCATCAGCCATCTTCCAAAAGGAGTACCCACGACTAACAACCAAGCATTTAATGCATGTGACCTTGGCTGATAACTCATCATCAACCCATAATTGATTGTGACCAGTTTACTTGAGCTATAAGCAAAGTTCTGTTCGGAAAGAGTCTGTTTATTTAACTGTGAATCTTTTCATTTGTGAACACCACAACCCGTATGCCACAAGGGTTCACACGGTTGTTCAATGGATAAAAACAATGTTTGAAGAACAATCAAAGAGACATCGAGATAGCTGAAAGGGTAAAGGCACTTGCCATCAAGCTAATGATCGGATTCAATCTCTAGAACCTACATGGTAGGAGAGAACTGATTCCCACAAGCTGTTCTCTGACCTCCACACATGTCATGGAATGCTCGCGCACGTGCACACACACATACACACACAGAGAAACATACATAAACACACCTGCCACTAAATAAATAAATATAAAACAAATTTTAAGCAAATACATTAGATTCCATCACAAATACAAGGGTGTGAAAATAAATGAAGACCCAGGAACAACTGCAGGCAGCTCACTGCAGGTAGCACATGCCTAGGGCTGGGGCTCTGGAAGGAACCAGGAAGCCACATTCTGTTCACTAACACTCCTCAGTCGGCTCATCAACTTTTAGAAACATACTCCCCGCAAAGTAAGGTGCACTTAAGTCATTGATCCAGTCCTCCCTCCAGCATTCACTAAGTCTGTCCCTGCCCCCAGACAACACACGACACACTGAAGCTGGTGCTCTGAACAAGCTATCCTCTAACTCAAAATGAAGACAAATTCTCAGTCATGGTTTTGCACTGCTAGTAGAGCAATGAATCAAGCAAGAAAGCAGATGTGCTTATTGGAGTGTAGCTGGGGATGATGTGACCTTTATGTGGCCCTGTATTGACACATCATGGAACACAATGCGCGATGGTCATATTCAAGTGTCAGTGCTGCTAATCACCGTGACCTGGAGCAACACTCCAAAAGTGGGCAGAGTAGTGACTTAGAGTCAAGGAAACTGAAACATTTCAGTTAAATAACCACAACCACGTCACAGGTCCATTGCAAAATGCACGAGAAATTTGCTTAAGGTTGCTTACTATCTAATTTGTCTCTGCTTATTCCCCCAACAGTGATTTTCTAAAATCCTATGAAAGTTCAGGTGGCATAGGACTATGCCCGTCCCATAACCTTCTCTACTACAGTGGTTCTCAATCTTCCTAACGCTGTGACCCTTCAATGCATTACCTCATGTTGTGGTGGCCCCCAACCATAACAGTATTTTTGTTAAGTACTACATTATAACTGTATATATATATATATGTATATATATATGTATATATTGCTACTGTTATGAGCCGCAATGGAAATATCTGATATGCAGGATATCTGATATGTGGGATATCGGACATGCAGGATATCTGACATGCAACCCCAGTTGCCTGTCTATTTACTGCCTGCCTCCCAACTGGAATTTAGGATTCGTGCAGACAGGGACTTCATCTCATCCTGCTGTACGTTCAATACCTTGAACTGCATTGACACAAGGTAAGTATTTAACAATAACTGTTGGTTTAATAGATAGATACTCACTGCTCTAACATAAACTATATTCAGACTCTGAAGAAAAATTTCACAGAACTCTTGCAGCTGTTAAATGCTAGGGAATTCAATGACAGACTGAGACAGGAGCTCTCTGTAGCTCGGGCTAGCTTCTAACTTGGCCTCAGCTTCCTGTATGCTGAGATCACAGGCATGCACCACTATAATATGGGAAAGAATTGGGATGCGTGAGTGCGTGCGCGCGCGCGCGCGCGCGTGCGCGCATGCGCGGGAGCATGTTCACGTGTGCATGTGTAGGTGCGGGTATGTAATGCATGAATACAAAAGCATGTGGGGAAGCCAGAGGTCAATGTTGTCTTTCTTCTTTATGGCTCTCCACCTTCCTTTTTTGTCCATGGTAACTTCTGAGGGCACATCTCTCACTGCACCTGGAGCTCACTAGTTAGCTGAGCTTCCATCAATGTGCCCACCTCCACCCCAGGCTTCCAGGACTGGAATTAAAGACATGCGTAATGCTGACCTTTTATGTGGGTGCTGGGGATCTGAACTCAGGGCCTCAGGCTCAAGGGCAAGCACTTTATTGCCTAAGCCATCTTCAAAGATTTGTTTAATATAAATTCAAGCTCAAAGAACAGAATAAAATGATTAGTAAATGCTATGGTTGGAGAAAAACAAAAACCATGGAACTTTATCAGACTTCACAAGAACGAAGCTTGGTGTTTAGAATGGGGAAATGTACTGGGCACAGAGCACAGTGAAAAACAACAGGAGAGACGTTGCATCCAGACAAGGTGAAAGAGACCTCGTGAAAAGTTGTCTTCCAGCCTCTATATTTGTGCCATCGTACAAATGGGAGCACATTTGTGTGTGCGCACACACACACACACACACTCACACAAACACACTCACACACACACACTGATTATTTTAATTAGATTTGTTTGTATGTGTATGAGTGTTTTTCCTAGATGTGTGTATGTTCAGCATCTGTGTGCCTGGTGCCCAAAGAAGTCAGAAGAGGGAACTGGACCCCTGAAACTTGGGGTTCCAGATGGCTGTATGCCACCATGTAGATGCTGGAAACCAAACCCTGAACCTCTGCAAAGGTAGCAAGTGTTCTTAACTGCTGAGCCATCTCTCCAGCCAATCTTAATTAATTTTTTGAATTAACAACCTCAACTGACAGGGGAACTCTCTCCCTGCTGGTTGACGGACACGGTACCAGAGATGCTATGTAAGCTCAAGGAGAAAAGACCTCTGTGGTCTTCCCCAGTGCGGACTCTACTATAATCCCAACCTGCTGACAAGCTGTGCCCACTGATGAGATAGTGAGCCTGCAGTGATAGGGGTAACCAGTCACTTTCTGATTGGATCTGAGGCCTGCTCCACAGAAGAGATTCCATGCCTGGTACTACCGGTAAAGCAAGTACTATGAAGCCCATGGCTCAAAAGCTCATCAGCTGTAGAAACTACTGCTGTTTTGCGTAAGTGGCCAAGGTGCTGATAATAAGCAACTGAGAGAGCTCAGCTGTGAATGAATCCTCTTTGTCTCCCTCCCTCCCTCCAAGGCTTAGGGTACCCTGTGGAAGAGGGGCGATGGATAGGAAGGAAAGCTGTGAAATGCTCTTCTCCACATGGCTTTGTACACATTAGCCCACAGAAGCTTCACACAAAACCTGTATAGGACCAAGAGAGGCAACATTTCCAGCATGGGTGGGGGAGGGCCCCAGGGCCCCGCAGTTGCTAGATGCTAAAGGGAAAGTCACTGTCCTGTAGGGATGTGGCTGCTGTAGGGTGCTCACACTCCCAGTGGATAGCTCCACACCCATGTACACGTGGGCAGCACTAGCTAAGTCTCACAAGATTATTAATAGAATAGTAAAGGGAGGACATGGAGTTGGGGAGACTGGTGGGGGCACTAAAGGGAGTTGGGGAAGCGCTAGTGGAGGAGCATAATCAGAATATATTGCATAAATATATGGGAGTCTTCAAAGAATAAACAAAAATATCATTTAAAAAATAAAGTGTCTCAGAAGATGAACATTTCGCCTCTCAGATGACATATGACTAGTCTCCTTTCTGAGTCTGTTGGTTGACGGACTTCCAATAGAAGACCTGGATTTCAACTCTGCAACCCCACTGGATAGTAAAAATTGCACAATTTTATTTCCCATCCATCCTTTGTCCTTTTTTTATGTCACTGTTTAGAAACCAGGAAAAAAAATGTATTGTCAACGAAGTCATTGCCTCATTAGGAAGCAGGGTCTGAAACCAATTTTTCAGAACAATGACTTGTTAAGTGGTGAAAAATGCAGTGTTTAGTCATGGAGAAAATAAAGACAGATTCACCGTGCAATTTGTGTTTTTCTATATATGCTAAGAGATGGGAATTTAACAAGTGAAGGGAGCTGGTCTATTATCAACACTCTCCTTCCAAAAGAAAGACAAGCGGTTGTCCTAGTGCACGCACCAAGCAGAAAGGTTTCTTCCTCAGCGCTCAGAGCTCCCCACCCCATATATCTTAAATTCAAAACAAACGCTGGCTTGCAAGAAGGTGATGAATCTCAGAACAGAGAGGATACAGTGCTGAAAACAAATCTCCCTGTGAGAGACAAGCTGGGTGGGCATTTTCTGGTGTGGGTGAGCAGTGAGCGTCTGTTGTGAGTTCTTTGCAAAGGACACTTAGGACCCAAAGCTAGAGGGCGGAGCTACAGAAGCCCAGAGTGAGAAATCACCATGAAAGTCAAACAGATCAGACACCAAGCCAGTATTTGTAAGAAGTATCACAGAATGATTCCGTGAGAACAAGTTCCATCCTTTTATTCATGTGGTCTCTTGAAGATAAATGGATAGAAAATACGAACAATTTGACGCCATCAAAGACGGCCCCTGAGAAGGGAAGGAAGGCAGAAGACCGATGCTTTATATCAGCTTGGCATGCAACAGAAAACAGCCTGCGTTCTTTCCTTCCACGGTCCAGAATGCATAGTGCAGTGATTATTTCCGCCACAGAGTAATTGCTTTCTCCCTGCTCCTGGCCAAAGACTTTAACAGTCAACTCCAACAGATTAGTCAGCAAATTTGCACCATATATCAGGAGAGAGAGGGGCCAGCTCAGAAAACAGAAACAGCTCCACTCAAACTTGTCACTCAATGAAAAGCATTCCTTAAAACTAGCTCTCCAGGTGGATCAGCCAACCACATTAGATCCTTTTTTTTCTTCTTCAGTGTTTTGTTTTGATTGGTGGTGGTGGTGGTGGTAGTATGTGTTTAGAGACCACAGGAAAACATAAGATATCCTGCTCTACCACCCTTGCCTTATTTCCTCAAGAAAGTATCATTCCCCAAGCCTGCAGCTAGGCTGGCAGCAGCCAGCAAGGCCCAGAAATCTTCCACAGTGCTGGGGATACCAGCACTGATGCAGCCTTGACCAGCTTTTTACTTGAATGCTGGGGATTTGAACCCAGGTCCTTATGCTTGTACATCAACCACTCTTACCTCCTGAGCCAGATTCTCCTTAGCTCCCATATCAGATTCCTAATCTAAAATCTGTCCGCAGGCAGAAGGAACCCCTGCCACACAAAGAGTCTTGAGGAGCTGTTATTTCTGACTCTGGTGGTCTCATCATGGCTGTTGCTGAAGAAAAGTATAGAAAAAAAGGTTTAGGGCAGCCTGGTGCTACCTCTGTGATGTATCATTCCCTCCCAGCTCTTGGAATAGTCTAACCTCTGCCATAAGAGAGAACAAAGTGCCAGCCGATACATGCCCAGGGAGGATATCCCATGAATGCACCATGCTCACTGAAAGTTGGTCCTGAATAAGCTGAATGATTTAGTTTACTTAAAATGCTCAAACCAGCTGGGCATGGTGGCGCACACCTTTAAGCCCAGCACTCAGGAGGCAGAGGCAGGCGGATTTCTGAGTTCGAGGCCAGCCTGATCTACAAAGTGAGTTCCAGGACAGCCAGGGCTACACAGAGAAACCCTGTCTCAAAAACAAACAAACAAACAAACAAATTGCCCAAACCAGACAAACCCATTGGTAAGGACAGTCATTACATTACCGAAGCTGAGGAAGTGGGTAGAAGCCACTGTCAGTGAATATGACATTTCTCTGGGAGATGGGAAAATGTCCTAAACTTGTATGTAGGTGAGTGCTTGCACCTCTCTGTGACTGTAGGGAAAGCCACTAGGTTTTACACTTTAAGCAGGTGAATGTTCTGTTTTATGGATTCTATCTGAGCTGTTTAAAATGTTGGGGAAATAGATGGTTAGTGTTGGTAAATAAAGTCTCCAGAAATAATTTCGGGTGAAATAGCAGCCAGACCTGCATTATGAGCTGAAGGCCCAAGAGAAGCGGCAGGGTAGGCTTGAAAACACACTGCTCAGCCCCCTGCAGCAAGGAGAATAGCTGACTGATGGCCCAGCTGCTGCTTCTCTGGATTTGCTGCCACATCTGTGCCAGACTTCTGCTGGCTGCTTCCAGTGCCTGGGCACAGCGGAGACAGTGAGCACAGGCTTAGCCCGTAAGACTCTCAGTCCTCTAACTCCTGCTCCAGGGTCTCCCATCTACCTCGCTTCAGAAACTCAGTACTACCTCTTCTCTGCAGGTCAGACTCAGCGCAAGCAGAGCTAACCTCATTAATATTCACAGAGACGATGAGACCCTAAGTAACAAATGGCTGGCAAGCGGGGCAGTCAAGGGAGTTTGACATCCAACAAGGGACAGCTGATACACATGGTGTTCCAGGGGAGAAATAGGTAGACAGCCACCCAAAGTGCTATTTACTATCTGCAAGGGAAAAAAGTAAGACAAGAAGGTAAGAGGCTGTGGTTTGAGGGTGTTCTTCCCAATGAAGAGTTGCCTCCATTATTCAATGCTTAGACCCAAGGCCATTTTTTAACCTAATGAATTTCATTTCATTATTGTTCTTAACCAATATTTTTATTATAAATTTCATGCAGAATATTTTAACCAATTAGCTCTTCCTCCCCCAACAACTCCCACAATCATCCTCCCTGCTCTCCCATTCCTTCCTACCCAACTTTGGGTTTTCTTCCAATGCCAGTTGACAGCAACTGTTAGGTCTAGAACCTAATACCCAAAGAGGATGTCTAGAACCTGAGGCCATGACAATGCAAGTGTAACCAAGGCTCTTCCCCCTGCCCTGCTGGTCCTTCAGAGGCTCTAGGGTTTCTTACTACTGCCTTTGATATATCCTGGGGAATAGAGAATTTTCAGACATTTTGAGAATTATTGGACACAGAATCGAAGTTAAATTGATAGCTAAAACATCATGGTAGCCCCTGTGCTATTATCTTATTTGAAGAACAAGCAATAGAGTCCTAATCATAGGTTTTTAAGCCTGTGTGTCAGAGCTATCACAGTAAAGAAGGCCACACAGGAACTCGGAGATATCTCCTGTGAGCCAAGATATTAAATAAAGGCAACATATACTTAAATGTGGATGTGTATAGAGTAAGCCTAATGAGAGACCTAAAGGATACGAGGCCTATCCTATTTCCATTCAGTTCTCTAGTTTGGTCCCTGCAGAAACTGGATAGATTCCTACAGAGAGGATCAGACAAGCACAACCTTGCCAAGCAGTGGTCCTCATTGCTGCATGGCACAAATGCCACATGGCCCAACCAGGCCTTGAAGACAGGATACATGGACAAGGATTTGGAAAATACATCATGTTCCATTTTGCATTCACATGAAACCAATGACAATAATCACCTACACGGAAGACTGTATGCTAGAGGCCTTGCTAAGACACACCGGATGGAGTGTAGAAAATCAATTGCTATTCCTTGCATCCCTAATGGATCAAACACAGTCCTGGTTAGCCTCTTTGTCCATACCGTGTGACGAGAAAGCTTTCAGCTGTTGTGGGAGCCTAGAGCAGGAAAGGGCTGCATGTTGTGCACAGTAGACCTGCCCAGCCACTCATGCTAAGCAATGCAGAAGACTCTGTGATAGAGGAGTTGTGGGGCCTGTGTGGTCATTGAGCCCCAGAGGGAAAATCTCAATACCAGCCCTTGGGATCCTGGAGCACAGCAAAGCCCTCACAGGGAATTGCATGTTCTTTGGAAAGTAGTTCCTTGGAGTCAGAGTGCTTGACCCTAAAGCAAACGAGTGACCACTGCCACCCATTAAAAAGCTGGATTCTGTTGAACATGCCAAGTGAAAGCAGTGCAGCAGCCCAGCGATATGCCATCACAAGATAGAAATGATACATCTGTGACCCAGCCTGAGCAGGAACAAGGCACAGGATATAGTATGAACAAGTGGCCCAGACTCCAGATCTCCACCACAGCATGCCAGCAGGCCCCTCTCAGCTCACACCCACGGCCATTCAGGAAGTCCTACCAAAAAAAAAATGTCAACAAGATGGGAAACAGTGTAGGTCTGGCTCACAAATGGCTAACAAAAATGGTATGTGAATTATATCCAAATTCTGTCTTAGGAACAAGCTGTAGGCTTAGATTTTCAAAACCTACTTTAATAGGGATTCTCAAATGCTTTGATCCTCCTTCTAGCCCACCATCCAAAGGCAGGGGGAAAAAGACAATAAATAGGACAAAGGGATGTGTTCTGTTTAAAAGTAGTTCACACCTCACGTGCCACCACCATTGCAGGATACACCAGGAATCTGCATGGTGGACCCGGAGGTGCTACCGTGCCTGGCACCCACTCAGCATCATCAATCCCAACCATAGCTGCAAGGCCCCTGCAAGGCCAAGCTCTGCCTCTGCGGACCCCAGAGCTGCAACTGCCAAGACAAAGGGCCCCGTGGGGTACCGGAACAGGCCACTCAGGCCATGTGCCACTCATCAGGAAGCCCTCATCCCTAAGACTGTCCCAAGATGGCCCCTGCCAAAAGGATCTCCTCTGGATCCAGTAGCCGCCCTGTACTTCTTGCTGCTGGCTACCTGCCTGGTGGAGGTGCCGGCCATCTGGACCAGAACTTCTTACAATGCATGCACGCACTCTGCTATGTCATCGGTGGGCAAGGCCAGCGCCAGGAAGAGGGCCTGCATGCAGTGCTGGATGCACTGCTGGCTGACAAGCAGCAGTGGGACCTTGACCTGCAGGTCACACTGATCCCTACCTTCAATTCAATGGTGATAAACAGGTATAAGGAGATGCATGCGCAGCACCAGGCACTAGGCATCAGGGTGCTGGGCAGTGGCAGCCTGGTGTCCTGCCTGCAAGGTGGAATTCTAGTCCCATGCTGCAGGGCGACCTGGGAACAACAGTTCCTCACTATGACCCCAGGTTGGATCTGTGGCCCTAGGTGGAAAGCCAGACACCTTTCTTGAATGGCCCACCTTGTGACATCCCAGCTTCCATCTCCTGCACCGAGAACGAGAACCGCGCTGCTTTATCACTTGTACGTGCCCCATCACATGTCAAACACAGCTCTCCAAGCCTTCTACCCTAGAACTCAGGTTGCAGAGGCAGGAGGATCTATGCAGAGACCAGGCCAGCTAACCTGGGCTATATAGCGAGTGTTTGTTTTGTTTCAAAAATCACAAAAAAATAAAGCAGATGACTAAGAAAAAAAAAAGTAGTAGTTCTTTGGAGTGATTCCAATTTCTTTTTGTCAAGATATCAGTGGTCCAGTTCAGTAGTGTCAGGATACTAACAATCTACTTCAAAGGTGTCACCAAACAGGAAATAGCAAGGCAGAACGATCCAGCAGAAACCGCCAAGCCTCCGTCAAATAGGCACATGTCAGTGAGAGAGACCAGGACCAGCAAGAAGGAGTTCTTTGTCATGACTCTCTCAACAAAGTGAAGATCCTCGAAGATCTGGAGATCAGCCAAGAGCTGCACAGCTCCCTCTGCAGGTGTCCCTTCACTGTTGATTGAGTCCTGCTTACACTCCCTCCAAACATCACCTGAGTCTGCATTACATGACACAGCCAGAAATTCCCACTTCAACAAGCCTTATGTGGTTACATGTTA
This sequence comes from Mus musculus, assembly GCF_000001635.26. Lineage (NCBI taxonomy): Eukaryota > Metazoa > Chordata > Mammalia > Rodentia > Muridae > Mus > Mus musculus. The sequence goes on from NC_000080.6 coordinate 30,424,627, forward strand.
CATGTTGCAGTGGCCAGAAACTGCATTACAGCCACATTCAGAATTAGCCTTGAAGGAAGACAGAGCAAGGAAAAAGTCTTTGTAGCAGCTCACTGGGTCTTGCACCTTGTGAAAAAGCAAAAGTAACCTTGAAATGAAACCATTTAAAGGTTTCTGAGCCATGGCCAATAGCCTGACTATTACTCAAGAGTCCGGAAAAAGGCAGTGGCATTTCCTGGCTGGCCTTCCCTTGCCTCAGCAAGTCGGTGACTGTCATCAGCTAGAGGGGTACAATTGTCAAGGGCTCAGATCCCTCAAAATGAAAACCTGAGCCACACAACCAATAAGTGACCAAGGTAGTGGTTGAGGGCGAAAGGAGCTTAGAATGGACAGTGGAGACGGGAAGACATGGGCACCATCTGTGACCCTGACCAAGACACAGAAAGAAGCCCAGTAGTTTGTCCCACTAAGCTGTTTTAATTTTCCCCCTAGAAAGAGAGACTTGGGAGAACTGGGAACAAACATTCCCCAAGAGAGGTGTACAAGAGAGGTGAATTTCTAGCAAGGGGTGGACACTGGCAGCCATATAAATGGATGGCTCATATCTCCTGCTATCGAATATGCAACTGCCCAACAGCCCCACCCAGTGATTAGGTCTTGGGATATCAAGGCAGGCTCATTTGGGTAAGACACAGAACTTCTAGGAAATGAGAGTGAGCAGAGCTCTGTCCCGTGGCCTGGATGAGCCTTTTTTGGAAGAGTACTGCACGCTAGGACTCTTTGTTCCTGGTCCTGCTTCCTTCCTTTCCTCCTCCCACACACGTCACCTGCATCACAGTCTGTGCCTCTGGTTCCCTCTCCCCAAGGAATCTTTTTCCTGTCTAATCCCATCTTGGGAATCTGCTTCCTGGTAGACTCCAAATAGCACAGGCTGCCTTGTGGTTGTGGAGACTCGCTAGGTGAACGAGACACTTTTGTGGCTGGAGAGAATTTTTATCATTACCCACTCTGCCCAAAATAGGTGTCATTATTACCTCCTGCCAGGAGTTGAGTGATTGAGTGGAGTGCACCAGCTCCCGTCTGAAGCACTAGAGATGATGAATGGGCTAAATCTGAGAGCTGTGTTATCAGTTCTCTTTATCCACTCAATTGCCACGGGGTAGACAGCATGAATACCTGCACAATTCCTAGCACACATCACCAGCAGTGCTGGGACTTGGAGAGCTCTTCTGGGTTTCTCCGGAATTAGCCGACTTGAATAAAACATTGGTGGTTTGGGACCTAACCAGAAAAACTAGGCAAGCCCCCTTGTTACAGTAGGGAGGCTCCAAGCTGCAAGTCAGTAAGGCCAGTAAGTGGCAGACCACTCATCTTAACTCCCTACCCAGTGAGGCAAGCGTTGCTCCCAGAGCCACACTAGGCAGCTTATTTTTAATAGCCTCACATATTGCATTCCTGAGACCCTCTGGTCACAGCTGGAGGCTTCTCTGACATACCCTGGAGCGTGAATGAGTGATGGAAAGCAAATAAGCTGTTTCTCTCGGGGACTGAAGACTCTGAAATGGTTAAGTGGGAACTCCATCACCTGCCACTTATTAACAGATTCCTCCAGAATCCTGGAAGCAGTGATAGGTGGCTGAAGCTTTTCAATCGGGGGTGGGGGTGGGGTCGTTTTCAAACATCTAATGACTAATGAGAGCGTCAAAAGTAACAGACAGCAGACAGGGATTGTCACTCCACTGTCTAGAGAAAGAGACTCTAGCGGAGCATGTGCAATCCGGTCCCATGTTTCTAATTTGCTTGCCTGTTCACCTAAACCTCAAAAGCATTGTCTCTAGGCTTATTGTGTACTCTTTAGTATTCACACAATCACATCTGACTGGGAATGTAGCTAGTGCTAGTGTGGGCAAGGCCCTGGCTTTCATCCCCGGCACTACAAATGATAACATCTATTTTTGCTTGCGTGTGGACACCTATTCGGAGTACGCCCATGTGCGTGGAGACCCACGGCTGACATTACCAGGCTTCCTCAGCTGTTCTCCATTCCATTCACTTCACTCCCTCCCTTGAACCCAGAGCTCACTCATCTAACTCGTCTAACTAGCCAACTTGCACCAGGAATCCTGTCTTGTCTTCTGAGTGCTGGAACTGCAGGCAGGCCAGAAGGCCCACCCTACATTTACATAGGGCCTATGTATCTGAACCTGGGCCCTCACGATTGCGTGGCAAGTATTTATCAACGGAACCTGCTCACATCTATCTTATCAACCGAAGCGGAGACGTCAGTGGGTATCGGGTTGAGATGCTCCACCTGATCTCCCTTTCAAAAACAATCTCCTCTGGCAGCAGAGGTCACCCAGGTTAAAGACAGTGGCACTGACAAGGTTATAGCATCTTACTTACTTACTTACACAGTGTACACTCTGTAACCCTCTTTCTCCAACTTGCGACAATCACCAGGTGTGGTCCCGTCACAGATTCTGAACTCCCCACTGGGCCAACTGCGACTTCCATGGTGACTACACTGAAGCTCAGCTTGTTCCCCCACCCCCACCCCCACTCCCAGCTTCCATGGGCTTTTAGCCCCATGGCAATGTATATACTACCTACCTGCAATCTTCAGCTGGTGCCAGCAGTCTTAGAACAGCAGCCTGAGGTTAGCGTGTTGTACCTAGCTAGCCCAGCTGGCGGTGAAGAACCCACAGCTATGTAGGTAATGCAAAGTAACTCAGGAAAACTGAATTGAATACAACAGTGAGAAATAAGGCACTGGCTGCCGTGATAGGCCGAGCAGTAAGAGAAATAAGGACAACACAGTAACAATAAGAACAATGAAATCAGTGGCTATCACTAAACACAGTTGCTCCTGTGGAAAAGATAATAGAAAGCTGAGTGTTCTTAACAACAAATAAAAGCAAGGCTGAACAGCCTCTCCCAAAGCACGTGAAGAGGCGAGCTGGGCTGGCCAGGTGGCTCAGTGAGTACAGATTACACACAGGCCTGACGACTTGAATTTGACCCCAAGATCCCACCAGGTAGCAGGAGAACATGGGCTCCAGGAATTGCCCTCTGACTGGCACGCATGTCACACTCACGCACACATACACTAAATAAATATTCTTTAAAAAAAAAAAGTCCAGAGAGTAAAACCTGGTTCTTAAAAAGAGCAGTTGAATCCCAAATATTGGAGCCATGGTAGGCCTCGCAGTTAGAGTTTCTTCCTAATGTTGTTGTGAAACACCAAGACCAGAAGGAGGTTAGGGAGGGAAGGGTTTATTTTACCTACATTTTCAGATAATGGTTCACCATTGAAAACTGCTAGGATAGGAACTGAAGCAGAGACAGAACCTGGAAGCAGGAGCTGATACAGGACCTTGGAGGGATGTCTGCCGCTTACTGGCTTACTTCTCATGGCTTGCTCAGCCTGCTTTCCTATAGAACCCAGAACCACCAGCCTAGGGATGTGGTACCACCCACAATGGGCTGAGCCTTCCCACATCAATCACTAAGACAACGCCCTAGAGGTTTGCCTACAGCCAGATCTTTTTAACATAGTCTATTTATTTAATTATTTATTTTCTGTGTGTGAGTACACTGCTACTCTCTTCACACACACCAGAAGAAGGAATCAGATCTCATTACAGATGGTTGTGAGCCACCACCATGTGGTTGCTGGGAATTGAACTCAGGACCTCTGGAAGAACAGTCAGTGTTCTTAACTGCTGAGCCATCTCCTCAGCCCTACAGCCAGATCTTACAGAGTCTATTTCTCAGCTGAGATTCCCTCTTCTCAGATGACTTTAGCTAATTTCAAGATGGCATAAAACTAGGCAAAACGGTAGGTTTCCTATGCCAAGACCAAACTCAGGTGGGCAAGAATGGGGCCATGACATACAGGAGATGTGAGTGCTTAAAAATGCTGACGCAGCTACTGCTCCCCACATAACAGAGCTAGTTTCTTCCAGGAAACCATATATGTGTATACACACACACACACACACACACACACACACACCTCAACATGCCCTCTCATCCTCCCCCGTGGCTGCCATGTTAAGTCATAGCATAATCCAGCTATAGCCCAGTCGCAAGGAAACATGAAGACTAAGGGCTCCTTATGTTGAAGCAGCCTGCAGGGAGGGGAGTGATAAGTCAGGAGCAGATGCTGTGGGCTGATGGGGGAAGGAGGTCACACCATACAGGAGCTGAGGGCCTAGCCAGCACATCCTGGCATAAGTGCAGAGAGGATGCAGGGGACTAGGCTCCAAGGGTGCTGGATCAAGTAAAGGAAACATAAGGATGAAGAATGGAGAGTTGACTGCTTCAGGAGGGCTCTCCAGGGATACATGATATAAGTCCCTGGCAGGCATCCCAGGCAATGGGCTGTATTAAGTGAAACAGGCATACAAATAAACCCACAGCAGATGATAGAAAGGGAGATTAAAAGCCTGGGAGATGGAATGTCTACTACAGGGGAACCAGAAAACCTACCAGAGGACTCAGAAAGGCTACACTGCTTCCCAAGCATCTCTCAGAGGCTGGTGGTGGCTGCCCCCCTGGAAGCTTCCACCCTTATCTTACAAGTAGGCCAAGATGCGGAATGCAGATCAATATTGCCTCCAACAGACCTGATGAAAATTAGTGAATCTAGATCAAAGGGATGTAGAGAAGCTAGTCTTGACTTCACTTAACTACCAGTCCAGAGTCTGCAAAAAGAAAAGTGACGTGGGTCCTAAAGTGTCAAAGTGGACCATGATACAGTCAGCTGAGCAGCAACTCCAATTGCAACTGCTCTGCCTGCAGTGTCTTTGCTGATGGGGCAGACTGGATGGCCTCCAATATGTGGTATGGTACAGTAATTTCGATGTCTCTCTCTCTTACAGAAACGACGATCAGAAACAGCACAAGTTCACTTAGAACGAAGAGTAGTATCCATTTTTAACCTTCTCTATGACAATCTTGGACCCTCAGCTGTACAGCTCTCCTACCAGCCCACCAGACTCCCAGCCAGACCAGCCTGAAAGTCCCACAAAGCATCATGCTGGTAACTGTGGCAATAACTGCCCTGACAGTCGGGCTGGCTAGTCAGCTGCCTACCACATTAAGGTCTTAAACAAGTATGTCCTCCAGAGGGTGGGAGAGAAGCCCTGCAAACAGTACAGTCTTGTTGCGGCCGCCAACAGCAAAGCCGCACGGTCCAGCAGTGGGCGTGGCAGAACGAATGAGCAGGAAGCTCCACCCCTGAGCAAGCAGGTTTCAGGCTGGGGGAGGGGAGACTACACAGTCTGCCACACCAATAAAATCAGTTATCTCTGGTATGCCAACGTGTATCCTCCAAAGTGAAAGACAAGTGGTGGCACCCTGTACCTCAGTAAAGACAAAAATAAATAAATTTAAACGTAAAAGAAAGAAACGATGCTGAGTACATTTCTTTGGGTTTGAAAAACACATAACTTCATACCACTGATGCCACCGGAACCCATGGACCAGATGACGTGGTCACCAGTTTTGAGAGGAATCCAGCACAAGAAAGAGTTCTGTAGCAGGACTGAGCTGCAAGGGAAGCAGCTTCTCTCTGTGTCCACGCAGCGCAGCCGGCAGACTGAAAAGCCGTGATAAGGATTTGGGGGCACACCCGGGGGAGATCCCAACAGTAGAGCTTCAGACTCTAGAACAAGGACACACCCTCAGCAGCAGAGCTGCAGCCACTTTTCTCAAATCCTGTTCCTGGTTCGGTAGAGATGAAGCATCTGGGAGCACCACTCGAAATGGAATTCCATGTAGAACTGAGTTCTGGAAGACCTGCCAAATTATAAGGTTGGCAGGTCCAGCGGGAGTCCATTGAAAGAGAGGTGCATCTGGGAGTGGATATAAGCAGGGCCAGAAGTTACAGGCAAGCGGCTTCAGCAGGCACCACCAACAGTGCTCAGACTGTCCTTGTCATGCCAGTGACCTGTGCCTCTGACCTGCAGACTCTTATGCTCAGGGAAGGGGGAGGGGGGCTTCTTTTGTAATGAGGGAAAGCCCAGCTTTGGATCCTGGGCAGTTCTGATTGGAATGCAAAGTCTGTGCGGCGCCCATGGAGGGCAGAGGTGGGTGTGTCTCCAGTCTCAAGTCATCGAGACCCTCTCTCAAAAAGAAATCAAAATGGATGGAAGTTTTTTAAAGACTCTATGTGCATCTCACTCACAGTGGGAAGATGGTAATACAAAAGGGCAAGTGCTCCGAGGTTAGACTAAGCTACCTTGGTCAGGAACCAAGAGGAGAACTCAAGTCAAAAAGCCTGAGCCTAACTAATCCTCCCAGATGGGGAAGGGGCTGAAAATGTGTATCGACTTCACCAGCTTCAGCTGGGGTGAGCTGAAAGGCGAGTTCCACACCCAGCCAACCTCGAACCAAATGTTATCCCAGAGTAAAGCATGACCTCAAATTTTGCCTGATCGAAAAATAATTACATTGTGGCATTTTAAAGAGAAAGCAAGCCTGTTAAAACACAGAGGCTGATTCAGCCTGCCTGAGTCTGTGTCCTAAGAAGCTTACAAGACCCCATCAAGGCCAGATGAGTCCCTTTTTCTTTTACATTTTGTGCATGTGTGAAGGAGGATACATGTGCGCCACAGCGCCTGTGTGGAGGCCGGGGGACAATGACAGAAGTCTGTTCTCCCCGCCACATTGTAGGTTGCGGAGATTGAACTCAGAATTGGCCACAATCGCCTTTACCCACTGAGCCTGGTAAGTAAGGAAGAAAGCATGACAATAATAGCTAATACCTCGATGTCAGGCCTCCACGATTTCTTTAGATCTAATATCATAAATGAAGAGATAAGAGATGTAAAGGATTCTGCCAGAAATGATAAATGTTTGAGGAAACAGAAGTGCCAATTATCCTAATGTAATCACTACATGCTATGCATATATGTAAGTTATCAGTCCAAACTTCTAGAAATATATACAAATATTAAATGTCAATTAAAAGATGCAAATAAAAAGGTATTTTTTAAATGAAAAGACATCTTTAAAACAAAGAGTTCTGGACTTGAAGTAAGGTCAGTTTGAGGCCCAGTGTTTACAAACTGGATTCTTAATCATATTATTCGCTGGGCAGTGGTGGCGCACGCCTTTAGTCCCAGCACTCGGGAGGCAGAGGCAGGTGGATTTCTGAGTTTGAGGCCAGCCTGGTCTACAAAGTGAGTTCCAGGACAGCCAGGGCTATACAGAGAAACTCTGTCTCAAAAATAAATAAACAAACAAACAAACAAACATATTATTCTGTCTGTATTTTTCCTGAAGTAAGAATACCAACTGTCCTGCCCAGCAGTGCTCTCTGAGACCCTTGTAAGACGGTGTGTGGAGAAACACTTTGTAAATGAGAATGTATAAATACTCCCCTAAGAGGTTTTTAGTTGTTGCTTCTTTTGGCAAAGAGGTTGTTAGGGGGAATTTTGTTTGGGTCTAGTTTTGGTTTTCTAACTCAGGATCTTTATTTCCATGTAGCCCAGGCTAGCCTTGAACTTGCAGCCATGCTCTAACAAAGCTTTCCAAGTGCCAGGATTACAAGCCTGTACTATCATGTATGGCTGGGTTCTGATTTTTATTACCTGGAAAGATATTTCTCCTTCCCCACTTCCCTGTAAGACTTGAAATGTTTCTAATCTCTTCATCTGTCTCCTGCTGTCCTCTGGGTATCTCCAATAAGTCTCATATATTCCACACAGTGTAGTAACCATTGCTGGTCACTGTTTCAGGCAATATACAAGTCTCCGAAATTCAAAGGCAGATTTGTCGTGAACAAGATCATATCACACTCTAAAACCTCTCTTATTTAGCTGAAATCAGGATAACTAGCCAGTAAATAAGAACCCAACTAGCTGGTTTTAAGGAAAGAGCAAACACCAGAGAAAAACCACAGCACTCCTGAAAGAGAATAAAGACCCAGTCACCTGATATGTAGACTTAGAATGTGGAAGTGGTTACAGCAATGATTGGTGGCATACAGACAGAGGAAATAACCTGTGGATCAGTGACGGGCATAGGTAGACATTTAGTACATCTCAGGAGTAACATTGTGACACACGAGGAAGGATGGGCTAACTGGCACAGGTCCTCTACATAGGCAATGGTTAAACTGGATTCCTATAACCACATGAGATGTAAAAATCTATCCAGCTAGATTACAATGTAAGAGTGGGAACGACAGAATTAAAGTTTCAAAGGAGATTATTCTCATGTACTTAGGATATGAAGAAGATTTAAAGAAAATAGAAATATGTCAATATTTTTAAAGATCTTAAAAGTTTACTGCACTAAAATTAATAACTTCTGAAGCTAGGTATGTGGCTTAGTGATAAGAATGCCCAACATGTGGGAAACCCTGGATTTGATGCTCGGCACCACCAAAATAAGTAGGACTTGTATCCATAAGGGATCATAGCCGAGAGGTGGCAGAACACGCCTTCAACGGCAGCACTCAGGAGGCAGAGAAAGGTGGAGGCCAGCCTGAACTAAAGAGGGAGTTCCAGGATAGCTAGAGCTACACAGAGAAATGTTGTCTCAAACAACAGCAACAAGGCAACAACAACAAAAAAAGAGTTTATGAAGAAAGAGAAACCATAAACTGAGGGGGTGGCTTTGGAACACTCTGAAAACAAAGAATTTGAATCCATAATATATAAACAACATCAAGCAAACACCATTCAACAGCCTTGACAAGGTCTACAAGGTAGACAGAGTTTGGGATTTTAAGTTCTGCCAATATAGAGGTTCTGAGGTTGGTTTGCAGAAGATAGAAGCTTTCCACAAAAATGTAGACTAACAAAACACCCAAGCAATGCCACTGCACCAGCCAGAGCCCAACGGAAAATCAGAACACACATTTCCAATGTGGGGTAACAAGTACAGGGAATGTATCCACAAGTGACGGGACACCTAAGGAGTCCAGCACCATGACATTATCAGTGACAAGAGCTCGTCAGCCTTGATCTTGACAGGTGTCAGCAGGCAATGGCCCAATGACCTAATTGCTAAACCCAGCCCAGCACCAATTCTTAGAAATAATTTTTTTTAGATTTATTTATTTTATATATGTGAGTACACTGTCACTGTCTTCAGACACAGCAGAAGAGGGCATCAGATCCCATTACAGATGGTTGTGAGCCACCATGTAGTTGCTGGGAATTGAACTTAGGACCTCTGGAAGAGCAATCGATACTCTTAACCACTGAGCCATCTGTCCAGCCCCAGAATTATATTATTGAAGCATAGACACATCTGTCCAAAGGATTGCATAAAGTGTAACAGAGAGGGTATGACCTACAAAGCCTAAAATACTTATTCCTTGTCCCTTCACAGTGCTAACCCTTACGACAGAGAGGCCAAGAGAGAAAGCGAGCTATGAAATTGGATGGACAGTAGTCACTTACCAGAAGCTTGACTCATAGTACGCCTGCTCCAAATCTGACTCAGCCATTGCCTTTTCCAGAGATAGTGCTCAAGACAGGGCTAGGGGAGTGGAAGGGTGATATGATGGTTTATATATGCTTGGCACAGGGAGCGTCACTATTAGGAAGTGTGGCCTTGTTGGAGTGGGTGTGGCCTTGTTGGAGTGGGTGTGGCCTTGTTGGAGTGGGTGTGGCCGTCACTGTGGGCCTTTAAGACCCTAGTCCTGGCTGCCTGGAAGTCAAGCTTCTCCTGTTTGCCTCCAGGACAAGATGCTGAACCCTCAGCTCCTTCTGTGCCTGCCTGGGCACTGCTGTGCTCTGCCTTGAGGATAACGGACTGAACCTCTGAACCTGTAAGCCAGCCCCAATTAAACGTTGCTCTTTCTAAGAGTTGCTTTGATCATGGTATCTCTTCACAGCAGTAAAGCCCTAGCTAAAATGGGGAAATACTTGGCTGTACGCTCCAATCTTTTCTCAAGCAGCTCCTTCCACTTACCAAGCCAGCTGAGACAAAAGCCAAAACGCACAACCCGAGGGTGGCAGCTACCTGCAGTACAAAGCAGAACTGCAGAAACACAAGCAGTAGATCTGAGACCAAATCTAACCAAGAAGTACACACATCTCAGAGAAAACCTCTACCACTGCCCTAAGACACAGGACAAGCCTGCTCTTGCAGCATTTGTTAGTAAGGAATAACACCGGAAACTCCCAAAGTCTCCGACAACAGGACAATGGCTTAACCACTGTGCTACAAGACTACACAACAGTGGAATAAATGAACTTCAGCTAGATAGAACATCTGAATCCCATGTGTGTGTGTGTGTGTGTGTGTGTGTGTGTGTGTGTGTGTGTGTGTGTTTGTGTGTAAATCAATAGCGTACTATAACCAGGCGTTGTGGTGGCACACCTATAAACCCAGTACTTAGAAGGCAAGAAGATCATGAGTTCCTGCATGACATAGTAAAAACACAACTCAAAAAATAAAATAATTTACCCACAATTCAAAAATGCACAACTAAATAAACATCATTTTCATATTTAAAATCTATAAAAAATGAGGAACAGAATATAGTTGAAAGGTTGGGAGAGCAGAAGTGCTTAATAGTATTGGTTAATTAAAACTTTATAATTAAATTAGGCACGGTCTCCACTGACATTCATTTTAATATTCTTCTCACAACTTACCCATTTTTTTTATACTTTGATACATGTTTACATCTTTAATTCTGTTCTTCCCTTAGGTATTTCAAAGACTGCTAAAGGAAAGCTAGTCCTTTGCATTCAATGACATAAAGAAAAGGCGGTATGACAAAACCCATGTTACCAAGACACCCACTGGGCTGTCCCTAACCATAATTATAATGTAGACAAAATCCGTCTTGAAATCTCATTCTCCCTTGGGCGAGGACATCTAGAAAAGCCCAGATACATTTTGGAAGGGGAAGTAGAGAGGATTGTGAAAGATACAAAGTGTTGCCACGCAAAGTCTCTATGTGTAACAGGATGCTGCAGGGGCTGAAGGAGCCAGCAATTTCACAATGACAGTGACCCACATGAGGGTCTGGTTCCAAGTTCTGTAAAGCAGAAATGGAAATCACCAGGATCTCTGAGAAGAAGAAGGGACATGGAAGGGGACATTGTCCCCTTGAAGAGGGGATTAGGAGGAGCCGTCACCTTTTTTTTTTTTTGAGATTTGTTTTATTTTTGTACATGTGTGCATGTGCATATATGTGTGTGTACAAGTGTGTGTACATGTATGTGTCTCTTTGTGTATGTGTGCATGTGTGTATACATGTGCATGTGTGTACAAGTGTGTGTGTGTGTGTGTGTGTGTGTGTGTGTGTGTGTGTGTGTGTGTGCCTGCGGAGGCCTGCAGAGGACAATGAATCCCCTGAAGCTGGAATTTCCCTCTGTGAGTTGTGAGTTGTCCTATGTGGGTGCTGAGAACTGAACTTGGGTCCTCCAAGAAGAACGGTATGCACTCTTAGCCACTGAGCCATCTCTCTGACCCCAAGGTACCTTTATTTTCTGACACTTGGGATAGCAGTTGTGTCTGTGATTCATTATATGACCTTGAACAGGCCACTTCTAATCATGTCTCAGGTTCTAGTCTCTGTAACAAAAGTCCACCTTCTTTCAAGGTATGATTTTCTCCCTCTCCTCGAGGGAGAGATAGTTCACTAGTAAGGATCCTCCTCCACTCGGGCCTGACTGTGGATGGGCCCATTCTTATGTGGACCTAGTGCAGACATCCAGACCTGCTGTGGCTTTCTGACTGGAAGGGCTGTGTTTTGCCCATGAAAGGCTATTACACAGCCCTTCTCGTTCTCTGCTTTCCCATTCTTTCACCCTCGCATTCACAGTGTTCCTTGAGCCTTAGTATGGGATACATGACTTGGCTACAACTCAATGCCTTGTATCATGAATTTCTGTGCTCATCACCATTTGCTAGAGAGAGATTTTTTTTCTAATTAATGCTGAGAGTAACGTTTATCTATGGTATCAACATAAATCTCCAGAGGGCTACTTGACATGCCATATCAATTTGGCTAAACAACGTTATTCAATTCCCACATAGGGCCTGATCTTCCACCATGAGCTTTTTTAACCAGGTTTCCAGTATCAGAGATGTATTCCCTCCAGTGGAGTGGGGTTCAAATCCAACCAGAGAGCAGTTGGTTACTCCTGTGCCTGTGGTGCCACTATTGCACAAGTGCGCACATCTTTCTTGGTAGTTTAATCTCTAGAGACCAAGTAAACAGTAATAACAACAACAAAATAGATTTGCTTCTTTTCTCGTTCCTTAAAAAATGATCTCTCTTGAGAATGCATTTGGCATCCGATGGTCTTGTCTAGTAATGGCTGAAAATATGAAAACATTGTGTCACTGCTCCATGCCCTTCGTAGTGTCAGACAGAAAATCTGCTGCCCTTTAAACTTTAAATGGAGAGTTTAAAACTTTTTTCTTGTTTTTCAGAAGTTTAATTACAAGTCTTGATAAATATTTCTTTGTGTTTATTTTATCAGAGTTTACTCAATTCTTGAATATGTAGGTTTTTCTCCCTAGCCAAACTTTTTCGGTAAGTTCTTAGCAACTGCTATTACTTCTTATGAACGCACATCAACAACATCCCCTTCCTCCTCTCCTTATAGAACTCTCATGATACAAGTGTTCATTTTCTTGTTAATGTCCTGAAGGTCTCTAAGGCTCTGATAAATTTTTTTCAATCTATTTTCTTCTAATGGTTCAGATAATTAAATTCTATCAGCTCATTTTCAATTTATGAGTTCTGTTCACTGCCATCTCTACCCAGTACTCAATCTGTCCAGCAAAAATTTTATTCTAATTACTAAATTTTTAAATTTTATGATTTCTATTTGACTCATTTTTATAATTTTCTTTGCTGACATTATTTAATATTTTTGCTTATCTAGAGGGAATTTGCAATTGATTCTCGAAGCATTTTTATGCTGATGACGAAAATCTTTGCCAAATAATTCCAACACCTGATTCATCTCAGTATTGGCAATAGTTGATGGTCTTTTCTTATTTGAATTGTGGCTTTCCTCATTTTTGATCATTTTCATCACTAGATACTTTGTTTACATTATTTATTAGATGAGTCTTCATTCTATCTAAATCCTTGAAAGATTTGGTTTCAATGACAGTTTAGTTTTGAGAGCCCTTATGGTGCTGGTCTGATCTGCTGTGTACTTCTGATGTTGACCAAGTTTCTGCTCAGTTCTTGCTGGTGCCATCTGTAGGAGCAGAATGCAAGGCCTTCAGCTACCTGCCGTGCAGAATGATCTTGTGGGACCAAGGGATGAAACAGAACCACTGGCCTGAGGACTCTTCATGCCAATGGGTAGAAGGCAGGGAAACCCACAGAGAAATTATATTGAAAGACAGTCAATAATCACTTCTTTAAAAAAGTTTCCCATGTAGCTATAAAAGTGTTGTGTGTGATTCGTTCAGTGTATGGCATCTTCGGGTATGCAAAGAAAGGCATAGTATTGCACATCTTGGTAAGGATGAAGCCTGGAGAATATCCCAAAGCAGGTAAGACCTGTGCATGGCCTAGCGTTCAGAAGAATAATAAAATAGATCTAGAGATGACCAAGAGAACATACACACTTAGAAATTCACAGACCAGAAGGAGGAGAGGGGTGAAGTCATTTTGTGTGTCTCTAAGAACTGTGTAACTGTCATATGTGAGCTTAGGTAATTAGACAGTAAGAGGCAACTGACCATCTAAAACTGCCACTCTCTGGTATAACGTGGATAACACCAGACGGTTATGTGAAAATTTTCATGGGAACAAATGTTAATAAGAAACATTAGAGATGCCGGGCATGGTGGTGCAAGCCTTTAATCCCAGCACTCGGGAGGCAGAGGCAGGCGGATTTCTGAGTTCGAGGCCAGCCTGGTCTACAGAGTGAGTGCCAGGACAACCAGGACTATACAGAGAAATCCTGTCTCAAAAAAGAAGAGAAGAGAAGAGAAGAGAAGAGAAGAGAAGAGAAGAGAAGAGAAGAGAAGAGAAGAGAAGAGAAGAGAGAAACATTAGAGATACAAGATCAACTATTTGGAGAGAAACAGCACAGAGGAAGAGGAAAATATAACTCTTCGGCAAAGATGCTATACTTGAACTTCTACAGATTGAATAACATCAATATGCTCTGAGTGGACCTTCTTTATAATTGTTAACACATATTAATTATGCAAATTATTGAGATTTACTGTAACATTTCCATACAGGTGTAGGCCATGTATCAATCATGCCCACAACCCCTTTCTCTCCTCCACTCTCTTCTCAATTTCCTTACTAATCGCCATTCTAATGGTACAATCGCCAGTTTTATTTTAACTTGACACAAGCTAAAGTCACCTGAGAAAAAGGAAACTCAATTAAGAAAACGTCTTCATAAGATGGAGCTGTAGGCAAGCCTATAGAGTATTTTCTTAATTAGTGATTGGGTGGGGCTACCCCTGGGCTGGTGGTCCTGGTTCTATAAGAAAGCTGCTGAACAAGCAGTAAGCAGCACCCTCCATGGCCTCTGCATCAGCTCCTGACTCCAGGTTCCTGCCTGGTTCGAGTTCCTGTCCTGACTTCCTTTGAGGATGAACTGTAATGTGGAAGTGTAAGCCAAATAAACCTTTTCCTCCCCAGGTTGAGTTGGCCATGGTATTTCACCATAGCAATAGTAACCCTGACTACGACAAATGGACATGAGGTGGGATTTCACTGGAATGTCTGTTGAGTTTTGTTTGTTTTGTTTTGTTGTTTTGTTTGTTTTTAAGTAAAGTATCAATTCAAGGTGCCCTTAAATTCACTGCAATCCTGCCTTATCCTCCCAGGATCTGGGATTACAGGCATTCACTACCATATCCAGCTATCTTTGTAGTTTTGACATGCATTTCCCTGATAGGTAAAGACACTGAGCAATTTTGGTTTGTTTTGCTCATTTTCTAAGACAGGGTCTCACCATGGAGCTCTGTAATTTGCTACATAGACCACACAGGCCTCACACTTACAGTAATCACTCTGTCTTTGCCTCCATAATACTGAGATTACAAATATATGCCACCAAGCCCAGCCACTGAGCATTTTTTGTATATAAATTGGTCATTTTTATTTATTCTTTTGAGAAATGTCTATTTCGATCATTTGCACACTTAGTGGATTTTGTTAATGGTTTTAAGTATTTATATATTTTGAGTATTAACTTTCTATCAGATGAATAGTTGACAAAGATTTTCTCCCATTTTGTAGGTTATCTATTCATATTGACAATTTCCCTTACTGTGCAAAAACTTTTTAATTAGATGAAATCTCATTTATCAATTCTTTGTTTGCTAGTTTCTGATGCTCTTAGAGTCCCAGGATATCCTTGTCTGTGCCTACATATTCAAGTGTTTTCCCTGTTTTCCTCCACTGGTCCAGAGTTTTGGGTCTGTCATAGTTAGCTTCAGTTGTCACGTTGACACACTGGGAAGAGGAAATCTCAGTTGAGGAACTGCCCCTTTCAGATTGCCCTGTGGTCATGTTTGCAGGACATTTTCTTGATTGCTAGTTCATATAAGTTAATTAATAACCTGTGGGCAGTGCCATCCCTGGGCAGGTGAATCTGGGCTACATAATAGAGGTATCTGAAAAAAATAGGCAAGTCCCCACCCCTTCCAAAGTAAAAATTCAAAGGTAGCTGAGCAAACCAGTAAGAAGCTTTCCTCGTGGTCTCTGCCTCAGTCGTTGCCTTGGATTCCCTCTGTCATGGAACATAAGCCCTTCCCCCAAGCTGCTGTCTGCCAGTAACAGAAAAGCAAGTTAATACAAGGTTTTACAGGAAGGTGTTTGGTCCAGTCTGAGTTGTATTTTTTTGTAGAATGAAAGATAGAGGTCTAGTTTGGATCTTCCACATGTGGATATCCAACTTCCCCAGCACCATGATGTGTTGAAAAGACTGTCACCTCTTACACACACACACACACACACACACACACACACACACACACACACACTCACACATACTCACACAGCCCTTGTGCCAAGAATTAATTAGCTAAGGATGTGTGTGTCTCTTTCTCGGCCCTCTATCCTGTTCCACTGCGTGTCTTCATGCCAGCCATGCTGGTTTTGTTACCATGGCTCTGTAATATGTTTTGAGATCAGCTGTAACGATGCCTTTAGATTGCTCCATGCCATTTTCAGTCTAGTTTACTAGAATTACTATCAATTCAGAAATTTTAAATTTAGTGTGTAATTCTATTGAATCTCTGAAATTCTAATGTGATTTTGATAGGTTTTTAAATCATATGTTCAAAGAGCATTTGAAATATAAAACTCAAAATGTAATCTGACTGGACAGGAAGTGTAGCTCAGTGGCAGAATGTTTGCCTAGCACATATAAAAACCCTTGGCTCAGTTCTCAGCACCACAAAAATGAAAGTTCAACCTGAATGAACTTAGTGGTACATTTTTCAAGTTTAAAGTCTGGTTCTCTCACTTGGAGGGAGGAAACAGTAAAGAACCTCAAAAGACAGAAAATAAGTTACTTTAATGTGTTATTTTTAAAACTTGGGGGATTTCATGATGGTTCAATGGTTACATAAGAGCACTTACTGTTAAGCCTGACAGCTCAACTAGAGTTCAGTCTCCGAAACACACATGGAGGAAAGAAAGAAGCTCCCATAAATCTCTCTCTCTCTCTCTCTCTCTCTCTCTCTCTCTCTCTCTCTCAGAGACAGAGAGACAGAATATTTATTTAAAATCATCTTTAAAGAATAAAGGATCTGTTACATACTGTCAGCAAGCTTTTTGATACACTGGTAAAACTCAGAATTCCAAATGACTGAGCTAAATTCCAAAACTGCAAAGTTAACACTCCCCCGTCCCAAAAAAAAGGAAGATGTCTTTTTGCTCATCCACAGAGAGATGGTAGCTCCAGTCCCTATAAACACCCCATCATAATGGCTGCAGACCATATTGAACAGTGGAAATAGCTCAGGGGTGATGATGGAGATAGGGAAAATGTCAGAGAAGATGATTCAAGGGGGGACAAATAAGAAGACACCAATAACTGATCGTGTACAGGCTCACCGGTCTGTTTCTCTTAGCATGCCTGGGTAGTGAAAAGGGCTGACTCATCTGGAGAATGATAAATAGAACAATCACAGGCATTTGCAAAGTATCGATTTCCTTGGGAGCGCCAAGGTTTTTATGGTAATAATCTAATGTACACTCAAGCAGTAACCATGATGAGCCTGGCTGGCTTTCCCTACATGGGTCTGTGGTATTCTGCACATCTCGTGGAATAGGAACCAGAGAGAGAAGGCACAGGCTTCATTGAGACCATGGAAACGTAAGACCATGGAAACCTTCTAAATGGCTGGCCTCTGGAGGATGCTAGAACAAATGGTTTCAGATTACATGATGGGCAGTGGTTAAGGCATTAGCTGCCTCCAATCTACCTCCAATCTAATTAAGTCTAAATAAGTGTTGCTAATATAATTTAAAATATGGGCTCAATTGTCAGATGTTTCTTGAAAGAAATAATACACAATGTAGAACAGTAATCTAATGATGAGAAAAGCAAGCCCTTATTTGCTATCTACCAGGCACTATTCTAAATACTTTACATATAATTCCTCTTTAAGTTTCACAGGTACCACCTGATAACTGTTATCTCCACCATCCACGGAGCAAAACTGAGGCAAAGAAGTAGCCAAGATAAGGGAAAGACCCAAGAGTAAAAGCTGGGCCTAGATTGCCCCAGACTCTTAACCACTATTCTATGCCTTCTTCTCAATACTATTACTAATAATAATCTAATATACACTCCAGTGATGCTAGAGTATATCTTTAATATTGGGACTTTCAGGGGGTGAGAAAGGAATTAAAGAATACTCCCCCCCCCATTTTATTCAAACTAAAGTCAATTTCATTCCCCGCCCCCACACCCCACACCCCTGCTTCTTGAGATGGAACTTGCCCAGGCTGTCCTTGACTTGAACTCCTAGTTCAAGTGAGTCCCTTGACTTAGTCTTCTAACAGCTGGGATTGTAAGTATGGCACCATGCCCAGCTAATTTCACCCTTGAATTTGAATGGAAAAAGAAATACATTCAGACCTTAGAGACTTTGGAGGAAGGGGTTTTTATTATTATTAATTTAATTATTTGTTCACTTTACATCCCAGTCGCTGCCCTCTCCCTCCCCCCAGTCACACACACACACAATTCCTCTCCCCATCCTCCCTCCCCTTCACCTCTGAGAAGGGGAAGGTCCCTTGGGTATCACCCACCCTGGCACATCAAGTCTCTGCCAGACTAAGCACATTCTCTCCCAATAAGGCCAGACAAGGTGACTCAGTTGGGCAGATGGGTTCCACAGGCAGGCAACAGATTTAGGGACAAGTCCCCACTCTAGCTATTGGGGGCCTTGCATGAAGACCGAGCTGTATAGCTGCTACATATGTGCTGGGGGCCTAGGACCTGCCTGCATATGCTCTTTGGTTGGTGGTTCAATCTCGGAGAGCCCCCAAAGTTGAGAGGAAGTTTTAGGGTGATGTTGTCTTCATTGGATGAGTTACATGTCAAAACTCAGGGTATATACACCAGGTATATTCATTTCATTTTATATAAATCACAAGGAAAAATAAATGTTAAAATAGTTGGCGTTGTTAGGGTAATACAGTACTGACGGAAAATAATATGTCTGTAATTTACTTTGAAATGGATTCAAAACTACCATGGTCAGATGGAAAGAAGGATGGCATCACACGTGTGGTGAAGAAATATAGTAAAAGCTTCAAAACAGAACTTTGGGAGAATATTATTATAATCATTACTCGGATTAAGTAATGTCTTTTTCAGCTAAGAAACTCTTCTGTGTGTCCCATATTAGTTATGGCCGTGCACACTCTCTTTCAAGAGATAAATTTTGTGTCTCTTCCTTGGTTTATCATTCAAGCATGCATGTCTAAACACAGTGGTGGCCTGGCTTGATCCCTTCAAACTTAAGACATCTTCACCCAAGCCTTTCTTTTCAGTGTAGCAGTCTAAGGACCTAGGCTGTCTTCACCATGATGTTTTCCACACTAGAGACTTTGATGGCCGCGTCTTCCTGGTACCTTTTGACATTGCCCTCTGTTCTCCATAGCACCTAAAAATTAACAGCTTAGTCCAGATCGGTGAGTCTCAGATTCCATCCCTTTGCCAAAATCAAGCAACGGTATGTTCTTTCACTAGAGGGTGCTTGATGTCTGCTTTCCACTTTTTCTAAAACAATTTTTAAGGTGAGTGCTTTTCTTGCACGCATGTATGTGCACCACATACGTGCCTGGTGTCCATAGAGGTCAGAAAAGGGCATCAGACCCTTTGCAACTGGAGTTGAGACCCAGAACTTGGGTGCTTGGAGTTAAACTTGGGGTTGCCCGCATCAGCAACAAGTACTCCTAACCACAGTCTCATCTCTCTGCCCTCACTTTTTTTGTTTGACGGGGGGGGGGGGGGGGGGGTAGTTGGTAGCTTCGATGATTTGTTTGAGCAGGGAGGTAGTATCCCAAACCTATCCCATTGTCTTTCTTTAATAACCAGTTATAAGGCTCAAACAGCAAAGGTAAAATAAACCATGGACTATTTTTCCTTACAGTTCCAGAGCCATAAACTGGTATATGTCATTTTCAAAAGATGACTGACTAGTCTTTATTTTAAAATACAGTGGACTTCTGGAAGTTGTTCTGTTTGTTTGTTTGTTTGTTTGTTTTGATTTGGGCTTTTGTGTGTGTGTGTTTGTTGATTTGGTTATTTGAAACAGGGTATCTCTGTGTAGCTCTGGTTGTCCTGGAACTCTCTATGTAAACCAGGCTGGCCTCGAACTCATAGAGCTCCTCCCACCTCTGCCTCCTGAGTGCTGAATGAAACACATGTGCCACCACACCCAGATGAAACGTGGGTTTAGACATCTTCATTAAAGCTCAACTCGTTGGTCTTTCATTTGCAGGAGCCTCTTCTAATAGCATAGATCTCTTGTCCACAACTCTAACCATCTTTGATAACTTTCCCACTGTGTGGTAGTCAGAATGCTCTAGTTCATCTCCTATAATGCCTGCCTCAGAGCTAGAAGCAGCCACTTCTCCAAAAAGCCCTAAATTTTCTACTTTTGTCTTTTCTGGGTTTTGTGGTTGGTTGGTTGGATGGTTGGTTGGTTGGTTGGTTAGCTGGTTGGTTTGTGTTGATTTTTGACACAGTCTTGCTATGTAAGATGACGTCATCATCATCATGGTGTAGGTGAGATTGGTCTCAAGTTCACAGTCCACCTGCCTCTATAACCCAAATTACAAGCAATTTCAGCCAGGCCTGGAATGAACAATGCATTTTGAGACTCTAAGCTTGTGTTACCAGGGAACTTCCTGCTAAGATCCTTGTTCTTCAGCCCTGGGAAGATGGTGGGTTAGAAAGTCTCTTACGACCCCCTGGAACTGGAGTTACAGACAGTTGTGGGCTGTTATATGGATGCTGGGAGCTGAACTCAGAGAAAGGAGAGTGCTCTCAACCACCGAGCCATCTCTCCAGCCCCTCTAAAAGATTTTTTAAATAAAAGTCCATAAACCAATTTTCCCAGGCTCTTGCAGGCTGATCAAAATTTCTTTCTGCACACGAAGCCCCTCACTCATATGTTCTTTCCTGGAATAGCTAAGTATGTTATTTCATTTTATTCTGGTACACAGTTTTGTCATCAAAGGATGATAATAATCTGATTTTTCTTTGTTTCATAAGTCACATGCTATGTGTGCCTAAAAGCTTTCAGGAAAAAGAAAATGTTTTCTTTAAACTCAAGAAATATTCTGTAATTTATCTTGGTGTTGGTATTCTGGGTCAGCAGGCTTAGGCACGTCCTGTGCTTTGATATGCAGTTCAAAGCACTCTGGGGAATGTTTGCAAGTTTTCTTGACTCCTAAGTTTTTCTATTCATTCCCTTCCTTTTCTTTGGGCTTTCTCTCTAGAATCCCCTTCTATGAGTGCACATGTTTTCTCCTCTTCTGCATCTGTCACTTCTTAAAAATGTCCTTAATTGCCTCACTTCTTTTTCATTTTTAAGTTATATTTTTGGGGTTGTGAGATATGTCCGTGGGTAATGGGGCTAGTTGCCAAGGTTGATGACCTGAGTTGGATCCCAGGGACCCACGGGGTAGAAGGAAAGAACTGACTCCTAGAAGCTATCCTCTGATCTCCCCACGGGCACCACGCGTGCTTCACCACATAAATAAATAAATGTAAAAAAATTAAATGTGCATTTAAATTTTTATTTCTCTTTCACCTTCTCTTACGTCTCCTTGCTCTGGCGTCTCCTCAGTTTGGTTTTCATGGTTAAAGTGGAATGACTTTCTCCTTTCCCCTTGTAGTTCCTTCTTGAAGTCTCCTACCCACCTGTCAGTTTCTCTAATTCTGATGCATAATATTTTTGCAGTTTTGAATATAATATGCTCTGTAAAGGCTCGTGTTTTGGAAGCTTGGTCCTCATCTGCTGAATCCAGTCATTGAGAGATGACTAGACCATTGAGATTGTAACCTAACCAATGAATTACTCCCTAGTGGCATTACTGGGGGGGTGATAGACACTAGGAGAGGCCAATGGCATTACTGGGAGTGGGGTAGACACTAGGAGAAGAGGCCTTGCTGGAGAAGACAGATACTGCAGGCATACCTTGGAAGAGTCTATCTTCCTTTCTACTCATGTCTCTGTCCTCATAAGGTAAGCAATCTTCTCTGTCACCACAGCCTTGCCACCATGATGTTCCCACTCCACCCTTAGACCGCCACAACACAGCCAGCTAACTGGGTACTGAAACCATGAGCCAATAAAGTGTTCCCCCTCCTGTCTTTCTGTAGTATTTGCCATGAAGTCAAGAAACTAAGGGATACAATATCTTTTTAAATCTTTTATCATCTGACTGTCTTTTAGTTCTCTTGAACTCTGTGGGGCTGCTCCATCCATCTTTTCAACACATGCACTTTCCAGAGCACTTTGTCCGTATTACCTCCTTGTGCCTGAGAACACTGAAACCCGGACAGTGTGGCAGCAGTGACCCACTGTTGTCGGGTGAACAGCAGTGAACGAAGAGAGCCAGGGCTGCCCAGGATACAGAGAGTAAGCAGTGGTTATGGGCCCAGGCCTAAATAAGACATTTATACCATGCCCTCTAAGGCTCAGGGGGCACCACAGAAGGGTCAGGAAGTACAGAAGACCTAGAAGATGGGATAAAGGATTATGAAATGCCATTCTCTAGACTCAACACAACTATTGCAATTATTAACTCACAACACTTAGTTTCCAGCACTGGGTCCGGACAAGACTGACTCTATCTGCAATAATTCAGGGAAGGGGCAGGGGAGGGGGCAGCATTCACAAGGCCTTCCCTATCCTTTACCTTTGTACTGTTCGCTGTTGATAGACTCTGAGAGAGGTGCCGTTGTACCCACTGCTGAGCCTACCAGGTTCCAAAAATAGCTCCAAACCCACAGCCACACAGAAGGCTGTGGTGAAGCTCAGTGGGTCACAAAACGAAATGAATATCATGAAAATGAGGAGGTTTGTGGGGAGCAAGGGGAGCTGATGGGGCAGCAGGAAGATGGAGGATCCAAGCAGGTGGTAGGGAGAAGGGTTGGTCTGTTTTGTGTGCCTCTGTAACTGTTTAAAAGAAAAATGTAATTAGAAAAGAAAGAGCAGTTGATCATTCAAGTCCATTTTTGAAAGTATGAAGAACAATGTAGTTTCAAAAACTAATTTGCAGGCTATGATTTCCTTTGGAGAAAAATAGGAGAAGAAGTTCACAAAACCATCCAGTCAACTTTAAGCCAAGAATTCCAAAGTAGGCCATCCTTGCTGGAGACTGGAAGTTTGTGTCAGGAAACTTTCCTCTTTCACACTTCAAAAGCAAATAAGCTATCAATGTCAAAAGAAATTTCTCCAAAAACAACACTCTTTCAAAATGCCTGATGAGTCTTGTTTAATTTCTTTTGCAGTTGTCAGCTCGGCCTCTGCTTTGAGGTTCTCCTTATAGACAAGAGCCATCTCTGACTCCTTCATGCAAGTTGAAGAGAGAAGTCGCTGACATTGGGAATTAATAAGAAAGGTATTTATAAGGCAGGTGCTTTTCAGCATCAACACTAGCATACAGCCCTGCCTTTATGGAAGTATTTGATCAAGTGCTGATGTCAAACAATAATATTTAATTAGATATTTGTCTCTCTTGACATAAAAGGAATTTACAGAGAAATAAATTCAACAATTTTCCATCAATAAAAAAGAACTTTGCCCTCGAACTGTTTTAATCATTTGACTTCTAAAAGGCAAGTTAGTCTTTAATCCCAGTACTTAGGAAGCAAGCAGATCCCTCTGCAATCAAGGCCAATCTAGTCTATACCAACAGTTTCCAGAACAGCCAGAGCTACAAAGACAGACCCTGTCTCAAAACAGACAAACAAATAATAAAATACAAGCTAGAGGTGATAGAATGGCTCAGCAGATAAAAACACTTGCCTCTAAGCAGAATAGCCTGAGTTAAATGTCAAGAACCCATGATAGAAGGAAGGTACAGGACCTAAAAGTTGTCATCTGCTCTCCACACACACACACAACTATGGCACATGGATACCCACACACACTAATAATAATAAATATTTTTTTTGTTTTTTCGAGACAGGGTTTCTCTTTATAGCCCTGGCTGTTCTGGAACTCACTTTGTAGACCAGGCTGGCCTCGAACTCAGAAATCCGCCTGCCTCTGCCTCCCGAGTGCTGGGATTAAAGAAGTGTGCCACCACGCCTGGCTTAATAAATAAAATTTTGATGCAAGCATCTCCACAATTATTTTCCAGTTTCTTCAGATTGATAAAAGTATACTTAATTGTGATATATCTAACAATTTGTTAGTATAAACATTAAGACAAGTGCTCATGAAAATATTTATCTTGCATAAGATATAGAAAAAAGTCCAATCTTTGATTGAAAGACACAAATCTCTGAACATTTATAAACACAAAATTCTACTCATATTGTAGAATTATATGGTGGTGGCAGTGGTAGTAGTTATAGTACACTCTATGTAGACAGTGCTACTTTAGGTCTTGCCACCTAAATAGAACCTAATGAAGGCCAGGAAAATCCTTATGACTTTTTTTGACAATAGCATCCTATGCACCCCACTTGTGCCCAAGTTTGTTCCCAAAGAGTTAACGAAGGCTGTGGTGCTGTCCTTGGGCTATGGGCGCTCAGCAGGATTAGAGGAATCATTGATAATACAACATGACTCGTGAAGTGGTAATGAAAAAGAACAGACATGGAAGAAAAAGGAGGGAAACTGGGAAAAGATCGAAGGGGATCCTGGAATAAGACACAGTAAAAGCATCATCGCCATACACTGAGGAGACTTCTGCCATTCCTATCACCATCCTCAGGATATGGAGGCTCCATTACTTTGTCACTGTGTACAAAGCACTGTAGTCCCCATGAACTCTTCACTCATCCTACAGCTCTCCCAGTGAGCCATTTAGCATCACACCAAACATCCGTTTAACACCACACACTTACTTATATGTACATTTCAAAGCAGTACTACCCAGAATGTCCAAAATGTAGGGACAATCCTAAAACCCATCAACGGATGACATTTTAAACACCATTTAGGATATGTGTACAAAAGATCATCATTCAATACTTTTAAAAAATGTATTGAGACATGATAGGACGTGGTTAAATTCCAGAGACTGTTGTATGTGAAAGAAGATGATGGGAAAAAGGACGACCCGTCCTGTGAGGTGGTTGGTGTGAACCTTCTAATGCTGGCACGTCCACAGAGAAAGGAAGATTAGGAGTTGCCTAAGTCTGGGAGCAAGGAGGATGCTGGGAAACGGTTGCTAATGGGTCTAGGATTTCTCTGGAAGTGATGAAACTGTTCTACTGATTGTAGGGATGTCTGCACGATCTGCGAATATACTTAAAAACATTCAATAATACCTGGGAATATTATAAGACACATGAATCATGTAAGTCATAAAAATAGTATTGTCAAAAAAAAATAAAAGTATTGTCTCAAATCATGGGTTGAGTGAAGCCATAGCCCTTTGGGGAAAGGAGCTGAAGACTGACTGTGTAAGCCTAAGCCTAAGGACTATCTAAAGAGTGCTAAACATAAGAGAAAGAGCGTTTCTTTGCACTGGGAGCCAGGGATCTGAATGCTGGTAATCACCATTAGTTAGCTGTAACTTTGAATAAAGAAATCTTGAAATATGGGAGGCACAAAAATCTCCTGTTATAAAGATGTCACAGATGCACTGCTGTGTAACTGTGTTTTAGTTAGAGTTTCTATTGCTGTGAAGACACACCATGACTACAGCAACTCTTATGAAGGAAAACATTAATTGGGGCTGGCTTACAGTTCAAAGGCTTGGTCCATTATTGTCATGGTGGGAAGCATGGTGACATGCAGGCAGACATGGAGCTGAAGAGGTAGCTGAGAGTTCTACATCAGGATTAGCAGAGAGCAAGAAGAGAGAGAGAGACTGCGCTTGGCTTGAGCATCTGTGACACACTTCCTTCAATAAAGCCACACCTACCCCAAAAAGGCCACATCTCCGAATGGCCACCGCTCCCTATGGGCCTATGGGAGTCATTTTCATTCAAACCGCCACAAGGTACCTTTGTACACATTCCTCTCTTTACATCAACCTCCCCTAACCCAGCACTAGGGAGCCTAACTCCTCACGTTTTCTCCCACCCACTTTCTCTCCTGCACATCCATTTTCTATCGCACACTGTCAACCAGGATGACATCATGTCAGTCTTCATCATGACTGGAACTGTCTCCTGCTAGGTCTCTCTGCCTCTATTCTTTCTGCACACTCTCCAGCTCCCACAACGACCTTGCCATCAAAATAATCTTTTTTTTATGCCTATGAATACACCACCATTGCTCTCTTCAGACACACCAGAAGAGGGCATCAAACCCCATTGCAGATGGTTGTGAGCAACCATGTGGTTGCTGGGAATTGAATTCAGGACCTCTGGAAGAGCAGTAGGTACTCTTAACCGCTGAGCCATCTCTCCAGCCCCATTAAAATAATCTTAAAACACGGTCTGCTAGTCCTCACCGACTAGCCTTTCTGTGCCTCCCCTTCCATGTTAGAAACTTCACCAGGCATGCTTTAAGAGAAAGACCTTTGAATGGAGGAGTCTAGTAGAGAATGAGTAGGCCACTGAGAACACTGCCTTTGAAGGGTTAAAGTCATACTCTTGGGACCCATGACTTGTCTCTCAGAAGAGTAAATCTGTCCTTTGGTTATTTCTTTATGGCTCCATGTCCCACCACATGACCTCTCCCCTCACACTCACATTCCATCCGTAGTAATGCCACAAACTGTGAGATCTTCACTAGAGCCAAGCTGGTGCCAGTGACAGTGGCTTGAGTCTCTGGCACTATGACCTCTTCTTGACAAAGTGCTCAGCCTCGGGAATTGTGTTATAGCAACAAAAATGCACAAATACACCCACTTCCATTTTTCTCAGAGGATGAAAGTTAGTTACTTCATTTTTCTATCCCCTGACGGCTGGTCACATTTCTGTCAGATATCTACCCAACTGTGGTGCCCTGCCTTTGGCCCTAGCAACATGAGATCCGAGGCCTACAGGTCTCACAGTTCACCTTTCTCTGTCCTACACTGTTCTTCTCATGAAACTGATCTTTGTCCAATTCTTTATAATGCCTAGGCCAGTGATAGGTAGCTCATTGATTGACTCTAGGGAGGTAGCTGAGGTGAGGGACTGGCTTGAAAAAAAACACAGAAGACCGTTTTACAGCAATGAAAACAGTTTACATCATGTTTGGAGTGGTATTTTCAATGGCTGTATATATTTATCAACTTTTATTGAACTACACTACAATCTGCGCATTGTTCAAATTTTTTAAACGTTAGGCAACAAAAAAGTGACAGTTAAAAAACATCATTTCCTAAAACAAGTCTCGCTCAAGGTGTATCATGAGCTGATTTAGACAACATTCCTCAGTGGCACCATGGCGCCCTACAAACACTTTTATCACCAGCTAGCTTATCTTCCTATACATACACAGCTAGTGAACTTACTTTTATCTGCCTCACCTTAGGGTGACAAGCAAGTCTTCATGGTTGTGTATCCCTAACAACTACACCTTTATGATATCTCCGGCATGATCCAAAACATTTGGTAAATACCTGTTGGCTATGTCAAAAGGAAATATATGGTGAGGAGAAGATGGTGTAGGTGGTTAGCAAAATAAAGAAGAGTTCTGATATTTTAATATAACAAGAAGGAAAGGGAGGGAGGGAGGGAAAGGAAGGGAAGGGAAGGGAAGGGAAGGGAAGGGAAGGGAAGGGAAGGGAAGGGAAGGGAAGGGAAGGGAAGGGAAGGGAAGAAGGAAGGAAGGGACAGAGGGAGGGAAGTAAGGAGGGAGGGAGGAGAGGCAAGGGGAGGGCAGGGGAGTGGAAAAGAGGAGAGGGGAGGGAAGAAAGGAGTATAAAATGCAACCATTAACCACAGTTGGAATCAGCTTCAAACCACTTCTACCCTTGGCTCCACACTCACCTCACAGCCACACATGCATAACCCCATACCACTGCTTTCATCTTTTTAAAAAATAGTTTAAACCAATATTTATGCTTGGGATTGAAGGAGATACCTTCCTAGTGTGGTTGAGCTTGCCTGTTTATTCCCCTATTAACACCAAAAAATTCTAGACAGAGGCACCTAGAACTGCAGCTGTGCCCATGAATGGTCAGCAGGAATGACAGACAGCAAGTCAATGTGCCAAGGGGGGGGGGGAGTCTCTGCTTCTTATTTATACAACCCACCCTAATCTTTTCAAAACACGTCTAAGGGAGCTTTATCATCCTATAATTAACTTAATTTAGATAAATATTAGTCACCAGAAACTTTACTTTATAAACTTAGGTATGGTTGAATGCTCCAAGAAGGGCCTAATGTGCTACAGGAATCAATGAAATGTTAACAGGCTTTTACAGTTTAGCAGGTGCTCCAAGGAGACTGGAATCCTGAAAGAACTGCGGTACAACGGTGTTCTGTTCCTTCAAGGGCATCATCTTGCCATTTGTTTATTGACCTAACCGCTTTCACCTAGGTTGTACATCTTCCTTCTGCCCTCCCCCAGGGAGCACCTCTGCCCTGGAAAGACCCCTGTCAGGAAAGACTCACATAGTCAGTGACAGAACTGACTGACTCAGAGTCGCTCTTCTCATCAACTCTAAAGATCCAAAAGCTGAACACCAAAAAAAGGAATTTGATGTGAACTCATTTGGCAGTACACGATGGCCTGAATTAGCATGAGATTATTTGTGTAAATTTAGGGCACATAGACCTTTTGGTATAAATATTCTCCACTGTCCAATTACAGAGCGCTGTCCCAGGCCATGCTGGCAGAATTACATAATAAATACCGTGTGCAAAATATCACCTTTCCAAAATCCAAAAAATCATCTGAATGCCAAAATACTTCTGGCATCAAATATTTTAACTATGTGATTATGAGCTTAAGTCTGCTTGAATGCCAACTGAATTGATTTGTTGTGGGCATTCATAATGGCAATTCTGGGTCTATCTGGGCAGACAAGGACCAAGACTCAAGGAGTGGGACCCAGGTGTCTGGTAGCACTGTTTCTGTCTCACCTTTTAAAGGAGCTAATGGCCCAGAACAGTCACAGTTAGCTGTGGTCTCCAAAGTGTCAGCTCAGATCCATAGATTCTTATCCCCAGCTAACCGCCAAAGCTTGTGAGCATAATATGCAAATATTGAGTGATTTAGCAGAATTGCAAACTTGGTATTGAACAACTTCACAGAGCAGGGTACACTGCATCAGTATAAACTGATTGACTTTTAGAAAATCAAATATGACTCTGAAAACAGTAGCTAGAGCCAAAAATCTAGTCTCCCTGGTATTACAGAATCTCCCATTTTATTTCCTCCCAAATTATTATCATCCCCCGCACAACAGAGGAGAACCACAACCCTGACTTATAAGAGTTTGGTTTTTCCAATTTGTCCTTCCTCCCTCCCTCCTTCTCTCCCTCCCTCTTTCCCTCCCTCCTTCCCTTCCCTTCCTCCTTCCTCCTCCCTCCCTCCCTTCCTTCCTTCCTTTCATATACTGGAAATCAAACCTAGGCCTCTTCCATAAAGCTGTATCCCCGAGTTCAGCTTGCTGCTGTCGCTCGTGCTGAGAAGCAAAGCCATGAACTCACGCAGCTGGTCAGACACTTCACTGTTGATCACTCAGCCCAAAGCCAACTTGAGTTTGAAATTTAAGTTCACCAAATGTTTTGCCATTAAGCTAATGGCCAGGTTTCCCTCCTACCTTCTGAAAGTGCAGTGGAGTTGAACTACAACCAACAAGTAACAACTCAAGAACCACATGGCCAGGCAAGGGAGACTAGATAGAAAAGATAGAGGCAGGAGGGTCAGAGATTCAAGGACAGCTTCAACTACATAGCACATTCTAGACCAGTCTGGGCTACAAGACTCTCTCTCTCTCTCTCTCTCTCTCTCTCTCTCTCTCTCTCTCTCTCTCTCTCTCTCTCACACACACACACACACACACACACACACACACACCTCTAAGTTGCCTTTAAAAAACCCTGATAGGAAGCTAGTTGCAAGGATCTCAGGAGGCTGAAGCAGGAGACCAAAGAGCTCAAAGACAGGATGAGCTACAAAGTAAGCCCCTATCTAAAAAAAAAAAATAATAATAACAAAGATTAATACTTCTTAATATGGATGTGCACATGCACTCATTTATTTCTGTATACCACATGTGAACCTGGTGCCTGCAGAGTTTAAAAGACTGTGTTAGATCCCCCAGAGCTGGACTTACAGTTGCTTGTGAGCTGCCATGTAGATCCTGTCAATCAAACCCCAGTCCTCTGGAACAGCAGCGAATGTTCTTAATCACTGAGTCATCTCCCCAGACCCCCAAAGGAAATTTCTTTACATTACTCAATATCAAAGTTTGCTTACAATAAATGTCACAGAAACTAAGTTTAAACAAATTGATTCAACTATATATCATTTAAAACTTGTAAAATACCATTTTTAATAAGATGAAATTCTCATAACATAAAACTTGCCATTTTAACCATTATAAAATGTGTGATTCAGTACAGTCATAGGATTTTGCAACAAACACCACTGCCCAATTGCAGAATATTTCTTCCCCACCAGATGTAGTGGCACATGCCTGCAGTTCCAGCAGTTGAGAGCTGAAGGCAAGAAAATTGGGAAATCAAGGCCAGCTTTGACTATACTACAAGTTAGAAGCCAATCTGGGATATAAGGGACTTTGCCTCATAGATATGCCTATTCTGAATACCTCGTGTGTGTGTGTGTGTGTGTGTGTGTGTGTGTGTGTGTGTGTGTGTGTGTGTGTATGTATGTATACTATATAGCCTTTTCTGTTTGGCATCTTAGCATGATGCAGTCAAAATTCACCCACTGCCCACTGCAATGTCATGTATCAGAGCTTCGTTTCTTTTAGTGTTTGCATAATCAAATTACATAGATCTAGCATGTTTTCTTTATCTGTACATCAAAGGATAAACATATGGGTCATGTCCTCCCTTTGGCTGTTGGGAATAAAGCTTCTATTTAAGTATCTGTGTACAAGTATGTGTGCGAAGGTATGTTTTCAATTTTCTTGCACATGCCAGGAAATGGGATTTCTATGTTATATGGTAATTTCTATGTTATATGGTAATTTTAACATCCTGAAGAACTGCCAGATTATTTTCCAAAATGGCTACAACATTTTGGGTCGCAATGTATGAGGCTCCAATTTCTCCACATCTTTGTCAGCCCTTACAGTCTGATGCTATCATTATTGTTATTATTGCTGTTATTATAGCCATCCTAGTAGGTGTGAGAATGGTATCTCACCATGATTTATTTCCCCAGTGAGAATTACATATGGTCAAAAATATTAGCTGCTATGATTTTATATATAAATTATATTACACCATAAAATGTAAATGTGTATATTAAATAAAATATCTATTTATATATTACAAATGAGTTTTATCACTTTTAAAATACAGCTTGTAATTGTCCTCTCCATCCTCTCTTACCTGTAGAAGAGTAGGCTCTCTACAAGCAAATGAGCGAATGATAGTTTAAGATAAACAGCCATGTGAAGTGTCTGAAGGTTAGAGAGGGAAACTAGAAATGTTAGAGAAGCTAAAGGCAAAAATAAGTTTCTCAGTCTGTGGTTAAACTCTGGCCACTTGTCAACTAGATCTACGTTTCCAAGAGCAAAGCAGTTCACGTCTTCAGGAATGTTTAACGCAATGTCTTCCTGATTGCGCCCTTCTCTGCTGGGAAGGCAATACAATATTGTCCAAAAGAAACGAGGATTAAGAAACCTGAGTCTGGGCTCTGATTTCACCACTAACTCTGTAACCCTGGAGATCTGCTACTTCCCTGCCCTTGGTATTCTAACAGAGGGAAGGACAGAGCAGGAGAGGGAGGGAGGAAACAGGAGAGAAAGAGACAGAGCGGAGAAGGAAGGAAAGAGGAGAGAGCAGGAGGAGGGAGGGAGGGAGGAAGGGAGGGAGGGAGGGAGGGAACAGCGGGCAGGGAGAGAGAAGGCAAGTGCGGTCAGTCAGATGATTAGGGACTGCACGCTGAAATCTCTTTGCAGCTCTTCCCAGCCAGCGTTTGTATCTGTGCTTGCTAACCTTGTTCATAGCAAACTCCTGTCACATCGGCTTCAGTGAGCAAAGAATAATGCCCCAAATAACCTCCTCTCCTCCTGCAATCTCTGCCCAAGAATTGGCATCCATACATCTGGAGGAGAGGAAGTTTCTATGCCAAGCTCACAGATGGGGATGCATGTTGACTCCCCAAGGACCTCAGGGAAGATGTGCAGAGCAAATGTCCCTTGGAAATCACGACATGAGCCCATAGGTCGGAGGAGCTGTGTTGTTAGAAGATGCAAATAGAAGGCTGCTACCATTCCACACAGTGTACAGTCAGCCAGTGTACATCAAGCAGAGACGAACCAATTGACTAGGAACACAACAGGGCACAAAATGAAGCCCTTGTACTCATAAGGTCTGCAGGCAAGTGGGGAAGGATTTCAATAAAACAAACATGTGTGCAAATGTGTATACATGTAGATGCATTATGTACACATATGTGTGTGTACCTGTGTATGCATCTATATGTGTGTGTGTGTGTGTGTGTGTGTGTGTGTGTGAAAACAGTTAAAGGAACAGAAAGTTGTATTGAGAATATGGAAGAAAAGTTGAAAGCAAGTTGCAATTATGAACAGTGCATGTCAGGTACAGATATAGCTCATTTGACCATGTTACCTAGCATGCCCAAAGCCCTGAGTTCAGTTTTCCTGTATCTCATAAACTAGGTATGTGATATACACCTGTAACTCTAGCACACGGGAGGTGAAGTCAGGAGGATCAGAGGTTCAAGGTCATTCTTGGGCATGTAGCAACTTAGAGACCAGTCTGGAATACATAAGACACTGACTCTAATTAATCAGTGAGAGTGGAGTTGCACTTGATTAACTAAGTCACATATAAACAAAGAACTGAACAACAGGGACAAGAGGCATGTGGAGAAGAGCACTCTAAGCAGGACAGTAAGTGCAGACTGTGAGGTGTGTCTCTGAGATGAGTGAGGAGGTCACTGGGGCTGACTCAGGTCATCAAGGCAGAGACTAGCGGGATGGGTCTGACGGCGTGAGAGCAAAGCGTTGCTCGCAGGATGGACAATGTGTGCGCTTTGGCTTTTATTCTGAGCAATGTGGTGATCTACTGAATGATTCTTAGCAAAGAACGCCATGACTTAACTTGTCTTAAAACAATCTCTAAAGCTAAGTATGTCCATAGAGGTGGTGGCAGAAACTCCCGTCAGCTGTTTATACATTACCCAATGGGCTAGGGAGACGGTTCGATGGATAAGCACGCTGGCTATGGAGACAAGAAAATCTGAATTTGAATCCCTAGCACCCACATAAAAGCTGGCACAGCCATGCCTGTAACTCTAGCACGGGGGCGGGGAGGAGGAAGGGTGGGCAGAGACCGACAGGCTGATCCTGGGAACTCACTGGCCAGCCAGAGTAGCTGAAACAGCAAGCCTTCCTTAGGTTCAGTGAGAGACTTTGTCTCAAAAAATAACCTGGTTGGCCATAGAGTAAGACACCTGAATCCTTCTCCAGCCTGTCTAAATACACACACACACACACACACACACACACACACACACACACACCTTTATATACACTACATCCACACAACACACATGAAAACAGATAGGCTTCCCTAAGCACAAAAAGCATCAAGGAACAAAATGAGGAACTAGGTTCTGAGTGCATTTTGGAAGAAGAGCCAGCAGAATGTGACATAGATGCAATGCAGGGAGTGGGGGTGTGAGGAAGTGAGGCATGGCTGCTAAGTTTCTGAGCCGAGCAACTAGAGAAGCAGCTGTGGGTGGAAGACATTGGAGGCAGGGGGTGACCCCCAAGGTCAGTTCTGGGCATGCTGACTGTGCAGTGCATGTTGGGAAACAGAGAGGAGATGAACAAAAAGTTCTGGAAGTAGAGGGAAAGTCCTTGCTAGGGGTATAAATTTAGGAGTTGATGACGTCATTTCCTGGCTAAGCTCAAGTGTAGGAGTTAATGGCAATGTACAGCATTTAAATCTACAAGCCTGGGGGTGCCTGGGGAGTGCTGGGGAAAAGAGATCCCTCAGCTGAGGGGTAAAGGCTCCCCAACATTAAGAGGATCAGAAGAGAAGGAGGAGGCATGGAAAAAACTGAGAGCTGTACCCCAAGACAGGAGGCATAGGAAAGAGAGGGTGCTCAGAAAGGCAGAAGAAGGAAGTGGGGGCTGTCCCTGATAAAGATGGGAGCTCAAGGTCGTGTGCATAGTGCTGTCATTACAGAGATGTCAGGGGTGGGCAGATGCAAGCAGGTGGCAGTGGATCGATGGCTTCGGGAGCTAGGGCTGAGCACTGGAGTAACACGCAGTGAATCTGGCATATCCTTTGGAGATTAGGAAAATATTCTGGGATTAGAAATTGCTGATGTATCCACAGATTTATGAATGAATGAATGAAAAACCTAGCTGGATGTGGTGGTTCGTCCCTATGAGCCCAACACTCAGGAGGACCATAAAGTTAAGGCTAGCCTGGGCTACAGAAAGAAACCTGTCTCAAAAAAGAAAAAGAAAAAATACTAAGTTGCACGCTTTAGAAAAGTGAGTCTCATGGGACATAAATTAGACCTCTTTTTTAATATGCAAAACAGTGAAGCCTCTGGCTTGACCATGGGATGTAGCTATGTGGATAGCAATGGCAAGAGCTGCTAGTGGTCACTAGCTTGATGAGAAGGAGGGGAGGAGAATGGTGACCTCAGAGCACAGATGTTAACATAACAGCTGGGGTGTAACAACACACGCCTGCTATGCTGAAATGTGTTCCCGGAGGCTTGCAAAAAAGGAGCTCATATCAAACTCACTATTTTGAGACTGGTAA
The DNA here is from genome assembly GCF_000001635.26 of Mus musculus. Classification (NCBI taxonomy): domain Eukaryota; kingdom Metazoa; phylum Chordata; class Mammalia; order Rodentia; family Muridae; genus Mus; species Mus musculus. The sequence goes on from NC_000080.6 coordinate 30,459,126, forward strand.
ATAAGGGGAGGAAATTATCTTGAGGTTGATAGAGAGATAGAGGAGAGCCATTGGAGAGAGAAAACTTCAGCAAAGAAAACAGTACAAGACAGCCCAGAGATGGGACAAAAGGAGACCTTTGGGAAAGGGGAATTTTCTGGACCAATGCTCTAGTGTGAGCATCAGACAGCTCCCTCAAGCACAGCCAACAGTATGATCTCCCAACAATATTATGCCAGAGAAAGGGATTTCTTAGCAGAGAAAACCTGTCACCTAGTTTGCTACATTCAAGGGATGCCAAGACTCATATGAACCTGCAGTACTTCCCGTGCCTAGGGACTCAGCCTTGAAAAGATTGCTTTCTCTGGGCCATGATTACTCTTTACCAATAACATCTCCACTTCACCTAAAATAATCTACCACAAGGGCCTTTCTGTGATCTTGAAAAACTATGTTTAGCTTTTTAAAGAGGAAATAATACTGAAATCAAAGTCCATAACCCCATTGCCCAGACACCGTTTCTCTTCTCAATAGACATAGTGTAATAAGTAGAAACCTCCCCTACCATGCAGTTTTATTCTCTATAGATAACCACAGCTCTTTATCTTTGAAGCAAAAAAAAAAAAATACACCTCTTATAAATAGTTGAATTAAAATTTATACACAAAGCCAGGATGCTCCAATTCTCTACCTTGCCCCTTACTGTTTCCTATCTTGGCAGTCCTCGCCAGCCCATTTATTTGAATGGTCACGGTGCACTTTTAAAAAGTGCTTTGAACTTTATCGTATCTAAGTCTCATCAAAATACAGTGAGAAAAGAATATCTCTATTTTGCAGACAAGGAAACTGACCCAGAAGGAGATTAAGTGGCCGGTTGGAAGTCTCAAGGGAGCCGAAGTTGAGGTAACGGTAGACGCTGGCTTCCTCTTACTCACTGTACCGCTGCGCCCCCCAGTGGCACTCAAATGACATTTCCGCCCGCAGCTCCACAGTTGCCATACATTGTATCTTCTGCGAGGACACATTTTGTCCTCAGAGTCCTTCAGTTTTTAAGAAACATTTCATCTGAGCTAAGACCATCACACTCTAAGGTAATATGTATCTTTATCCGCTCTTCCATCTGGCAGTTTAAGGAAATCTTATTATAATTTCACTTATCACAACCAGAAAACTCTGAGATGGAGGGGGAGCAGGAGCAGGAGGAGGCGCAGGAGGAGGAGCAGGAGGAGGGGCAGCCGCCTGACACTGCCTAGATGACCGGGAACCAAAGGTAGGACGGCCAAGAGAACCAGAATAGAACCAATATAACTGAAAATAAAGTCAGTGAAATGATTCCTAATGAGGTTCTGCTATACTGGGAGATCAGAGTCTAGCCCAGTTGCCATCAAAGGGGCATCCATCATCAAGCAACTGATGGGGAGCAGATGCAGAAACCCGCATCCAAACATTAGGTGGAGCTTAGGGAGCCCCACAGATCTTGTGATCTTGAAATCAGGGAAGACAGGGAAGAAAGATTGTAGGAGCCAGAGCTGTCAAGGACACCACAAGAACACAGCCCACCGAATCAACTAAGCAGAGTTCATGGGGCCTCACAGAGACTGAAGCACAAGCAAGCACTAACGCTGTACGGGTCTGAGCTAGGTCCTCTGCATATACCTTATGTTTGTGTAGCTTGGTGTTCTTGTGGGACTCCTAACAGTGGAAAGGGGGAGGGGGGTTGTCTGACTCTTTTTCCTGTACTTGGGACCCCATTCCTCCCACTTAGTTGGATATCTGTGGGATATCTCTTTTTTGTTTGTTTGTTTGTTTTAAAGGGAAATAGAGGAGGAGTTGATCCAAGGGAGAGAGGAGGCAGGAGGAGGAACTGGGAGGAGTGGAGGGAGGTGGTGTAATGTATGAAAGAAGAATAAAAGTTAAAAAAAAAAAAAAAAGATTGAGTGGCAGCACGTGCCAATAATGCCGGACCTTAGGAGTATGGGGCATGAGAGGACAGACTCCAGCAACAAAGGAAATTGAGACTATTCTGAACCACAGAAGATTCTGTCAAAATGCATAGTTCAAGAAGGCTTTAGCTGGGTGTAGAGACCTGTAGTTATGAGTTTGCCTAGCACGTGTGACGCTCGAGGTCCAGTCCCCTGGGGCAGGAAGGAAGACAGACAGACAGACAGATAGACCTGGACAGTGGTATGCTCCTGTATGTAGTCACAGAACCTATGTGGGGAGGAGATATAGGCAGGAGAATAAAAAGTTCAAGGCTATCCTCAGCTACATAGGGAGCCCTAGGCCAGCCTGGGCTACAGGATCTCATGTCTCAAAAATACAAATCAAGTCATTAGATTTTCCATTAAAAATGCAATCTGGAGTCAGGGGTGGATATGTGTGCCTATAATCCTAGCAGCTGGAAAGCAGAGGCAGGAGGATTATTGCAAGTTCAAGGCCAGCCTACATAGTGAGTTAGTTCCAGGCTGGCCAGGGTTACAATAGTAAGACTTTATTTTTAAAAATATACATTGTTTAGGGGGTTGGGGGTAGGGACATCCTCATGGAGACAGGGATTTGGGGAGGAGGTATGGGATGTGAAACAGTCAGAGGATGAATGGGGGGGTGGAAATAAAATCTGGAGTGTAAAATAATAAATAAAATAATGTTAATTTTAAAAGATATTAAATTGAGATTGAACATAGACTATACAGTAATTGCTTAATGGCAATCTTCACCTACACTAAAAAGTAAACCACACAAAGAGCCAGTTTTGTTTCTGGTAAGGAGAAGCCAAATGTAAGCAGGATTCCTTATTCAATTAGTCATTTACCTTAAGACATAAAGTAAACTTTGGGGACAGAGAGACTTTGCCCTGTGGTTTCAGGCAGGCAAAATACTCCCTAAAGAAAACCCTTTCTTCCACCGTTTTTCAATCAGGGGGTTACTTTCCTGAACAGTCTTAAGCCTCCATCCAAGCGAAGTCAGCAAGTAGAACCATCATTAAGTAACAGCAAAACAACATAGCAGCTTTCTTCCTTGCATACATAAAGGACTGCTGGGGGCCTGGAGAGACGGCACAGCCGTGAGGAGCACTTGCTGCTCTTCCAGAGGACCCAAGTTCAGTTCCCAGCGCTCCCATCAGGCAGCTCACATCTACATGTAAAGCAAACTGCAGCAGGTCTGACACCATCTTATGGTATCCCCTGGAGCCCACACACATGGCACACACACACAAAGCAAAAACAAAAATAAAGCTTCTAGCCAGGTGACAGTCTCACATCCCAAGCCAAAGGCTCAAAACAGTAAGTGTTTCAAATATCTCAAAGAGATGAGCCTTTTTCCCTGTTGAATGACAAGATGGGGGGCGGTGGGGGAACAACTGTGATGCGAATGGAATTCTCTCACCTGAGACCCAACACCAACTCTGATTTCCTCTCAAAGGTAAGCACTTCTCTAATCTGAGTGCTAAGAGGAAACAGAAGCCTGTGAGCTTGGAAAATGGTGCTCTGGTATAGACTACATGCGTGAAGCAAACCTTCAGAGCCACACAAAAGCTCCTCCCACCCAGCTGCAGCAGATGTTAACGACCAGAGAAGAGGAGGATGTTGGATCTGCTTCTCTGATCAAAAACATTTTGCCATTGTCTATTGCTCTTGTTGTTGTACACTTCAACAAAAACCTCGGTCGTGAGATTGTAAGACCTGCTGGGTTTTAGCTGATTCTCACTGAACTATGTTTAGCTTTGTTTTAAAGACTATTATGTGAATTAATGTTTTACATGCATGTATGTATGTGGACCACATGAATGTCTGATGCCTCCAAAGGCCAGAAAAGTGTCAGATCCCCTGGGACTAGGGGTATATGGTTGTGAACTGCCTTGTTGGTGCTGGGAACAATACTTGGGTCACCTGCAAGAACAGCAAGCGCCCTTATGCACTAAGCCGTCTCTGTGTTATTTAGCTTATGGGAAGGCTATAATAATACAACCCCTACTTTTCTTCAATTTCTGGTCTAAAAACAAACTCCAAACTCAGATTCGGATTCTCTCTCTTATTTTACTTCTTTCTTAGTAAATAGTCCTGACTAATGAGCATGGAAAGCCAATTCTCTGAATCCATCAGCTGTGAAAAGCAGGCTTCGCTGGCCTGCCTGCCCCATCTGATTGTACTGTTCCTGGATTTTAGAAGTCCAAATGGAAAAAAAAAATAAAACAAAAACATGCCTAAGAAAAATTGCTGTCACTCTGTGCTGGACCAGCTCACCCAGCACTTCTCGTTACCTAGCAATATGCATTTGTCCTTGGCTAACAAATGTCCTCACTTTTTAACACAGATGCACAGACTCAGCGTTTTTCAGTCCTAACCTGATATCCTTTCTCTTAGCAGCTGGCATGTGTTAAGAGAGGCACTTGAGGGATGTGGGTTGTGAAGTATGGGAAGTGTGAACTGCAGTGCCCTATCTACTGCTCAGACAGAAATGAGGGTGTCTGAGCGCCACCGGAGGCAGGGGTTTGCAAGAAGGCTGAACCATATTCCAGAAACAGGTATTTCAGCTTATCATGTTTTCCACATGGTGCCAGGAGCTGTGCAAGTCACCCCCTACTTGTAATACAAGTCTACCACCTATGGTCCAGCCATGGAGAAGAGGGTCTCATTATTGAATGAACCCTGATGTTAATTTGCTTATATTTTCCTAACCTGGGCAAATTTCTCAATGCCTATGAGCCTAGGATGTGGTTATTTTTAATCCTGTAGCTTTTGAATGAGAAAACAGATCTAGAGAAGCTATGTGGCTTCTCCCAAGCTGCCAGCCATCAGTTGAAGGGAACCAATTCAGATTTAGAATGCTTTGGTGCTGGGTATCTGAAAGCCATTAGTGAATTGAGATGCTGCCTTAGTCTGTGTCTTGGTTAGGGTTTTACTGCTGTGAACAGACACCATGACCAATGCAAGTCTTATAAAGGACAACATTTAATTGGGGCTGGCTTACAGGTTCAGAGGATCAGTCCATTATCATCAAGGCAGGAGCATGGCAGCATCCAGGCAGGCCTGGTGCAGGAGGAGCTGAGAGTTCTACTTCTTCATCTGAAGGCTGCTAGCAGAATACTGGCTTCCAGGCAGCTAGGATGAGGGTCTTAAAGCCCACGCCCACAGTGACACACTTCCTCCAACAAGGCCACACCTA
>NC_000080.6:31989270-32061770 GCF_000001635.26 Mus musculus
CTATCCCAATTATATATTCTGGAACTGGATACTGAATTAACAAGTACAGGATAAGTTTAGGGATATACTGGAATTACTGTGAATCAGATTTCAGCCAAAACCCGATTAACCATCTGATTTCCTTAGGTACCTACTGTAACTTGAGGACCACAATGTTTCTTGAGATACCCCAGAATCAGGGTCAGTTCAGAACCAGTATGCAGTAGACCCCCAAAAGTCTTAGTCTCTCCCCCCTCCCCAGTGTACAGTTACCCTTATTCCTCTGAGGAAAACCAATAAAACTCTTAGGTATTTTATCAAGGCCCTTCCTAAGGGGAACATGCTGTCCCTTCAATCAAGGATTGTGGGTCTGCAAACTAGATTGAGTCTGGAAACTGGTTTATAGGCAGTGATTCCCTTTTTCCATGAACCAATGTAGCTTTTCTTTCATTTACAGATTTTTCTCTGCTTATACTTACCAAATAAATGTGCAGTAGGCTTCTTATATAGTTCATCCTGGAACTGTATATATTAATCAATATGATTGATTAGCTAGTATTAAAGGTTTGTATAAGTCACACCAACATAAAATTCACTTTGTTTGTGTTGCACATTATGGGTCAGGCTGTATGGACAGTGCTTTGTCTATGCTGCCCATTAGGATAGCTAGAGTCACCTTACCTTCCTCTGCCACTTTGGAGCCCAGTTAAAGCATTGCATTTAATTCATGCCATGGAGAAGGAGCATCCCCAGCCCTCAGGTGTGGCACAAGCAAAGGGGACAGCAAAGCTCTGCAGATGCCAGTTTGTGACTTATCAAATTAGTGAAGGGCGCGTCTTCCCATTGTAGCACTGCAATTTTGCTGAGCCTTAAAATCCCTTCATCAACACTAAGCCAAGGGATACCAGGCACCTCCGACTCCTTTTGACAGTTGGTCATATTTTGACAAATACTTCAGCCAACTATTCAAGCTTTTGATACATTCTTTTTATAAAAACATATTTTAAGATTATATATATATATATATATATATATACTGTAGCTATCTTCAGACACAACAGAAGAGGACATCAGATTCCATTACAGATGGCTAGGATTTGAACTCAGGACCTCTGGAAAAGCAGTCAGTGCTCTTAACCCCTGAGCCATCTCTCCAGCCCCATCAACTCAGGCTGACCCAGTGTTACCTTCCTTCCACTGTTATCTCACAGTTTTAAAAATCCATTCCCATACACATTCCCAAGACTTCTGCTTCAATGCACATGACGCTCTTCAGTAGTATAGCTTACCTCCTTGTGAACGATTTTCTTTTACCTCCCCACTAGGAGCCTGCTTAGCCTTCAGTCTTGTTATAGGTCTAAAGGCCACTACTGATCAACCCTCAGTGACCACAGGGACATCAGCAATGTCTTGCCTGGCATCTCCTTCTTGGACAGTCACTGCTGGTTGATCAATGAAGGATTAATTTCTTCAGTCGGGAGCCAAAAGGCAATATTTCAGGGGTTGGGGGTGGGGGGTGGAAGAACATCTTTTGGTGAGGGTAGAGAGACTGCTTCCTCGGGTGAAATGAACCCTTGAGAATCTGAGGGTTCAAAGTTCTCAGCTTCAATGGGGTTCTCCCACACATCCCCACCCAAGTTACAGAATCCCATTCTTTGCTCATTAATGCCCTCACATTAACTGCCAGTATCCTCCAAGTCTGGGACTTGAATTTTCTTCGTAATTCACTCTTATCGATGAGGGCTTCCATTTGATTTTCTACAACTTGAGCTCTTTGGCTGCTGGAGAGAAGATCCTCTTTCAGGGCACACTTAGAAACCTCTAGACGGCTTCTGTTCATCTGGAGCTGATCAACTCTATCATGGTTATCCTTCACCACATTCTGAGATGCTACAGTTGGCTAATCTTATCACTGAGATGACTTTTTTCCCTTGTCAGTTTATCCAGAGATGCCAGGAGCAACCCATCCAGCATCATCATTTTATTTTTTCCACAAGTTGTCAAAACTTATAGTCACCAAATCCATTGCGTCTCACAGTTGGTGAATCAGGATAATCAAATGCATTTGTCTCCTTGAGTGTGTAAAATAGCTCACACCGTGGGTTTTCGGTACTCTCACGGCTCCCAGGAGAGGCTTCAGTAACTGTAGGTGTTGGAAAATTGAAAAGCTTATTCTAGGGGATCCATCCCATAAACAACCACCAAAAGCAGACACTATTGCATATGTCAGCAAGATTTTGCTGACAGTACCCTGATATAGCTGTCTCTTGTGAGGCTATGCCAGTGCCTGGCAAATACAGAAGTGGATGCTCACAGTCATCTATTAGATGGAACACAGGGCCCCCAATGAAGGAGCTAGAGAAAGTAACCAAGGAGCTAAAGGGGTCTGCAACCCTATAGAAGGAACAACAATATGAACTAACCAGTATCCCCAGAGCTTGTGTCTCTAGTTGCATATGTAGTAGAGGATGGCCTAGTAGGCCATCAATGGGAGGAGAGGTCCTTGGTCTTGGGAAGATTATATGCCCCAGTACAGGGGAATGCCAGGGCCAAGAAGCAGGAGTGGGTGGGTTGGGGAGCAGGGCAGGGGGAGGGTATAGGGGACTTTTGGGATAGCATTTGAAATGTAAATGAAGAAAATATCTAATAAAAATAATATGTGAAATCTGTACAGTGAAAAAGAAAAGAAAAGCTTATTCTACATACTTAAAAACATCATCCTTATACTTCTGTTGCTATAGAACCACTCCTGGTACCAAAACCTGTGTTAGTCAGGGTTCTCTAGAGGAACAGAGCTGATACATATATGAGATTCATTAAAGTGTCTTACAGGCTGTGGTCCAGCTAATCCAATAATGGCTGTCCATCAACAGAAAGTCCAAGAGTTCAGTAGTTGTTCATTCCATGAGGCTGGGTGTCTCAGATGGTCCAGAATTCTGAAGATGTCTCAAATGCCAGCAAAGAAACAAACTTGCTATTGAGAGCAAGGACAGGCGGGGAGGGGGGGAGGCAGAGAGAGGGAGAAGGGGACAGAGAGACAGACAGACAGACAGACAGACACACACACACACACACACACACACACATAGACAGAGACTACTTCCATGTTCTTTATGTAGGCTGCCACCAGAAGTCTGACCCAGATTGAAGGTAGAAGATTAAAGATCTGGGTTAAAAGTAGGTCATCCCACTCTAAACAACATAAGAAAAGTCTCAGGTAGTCCACATGTAGTCAAGTTGACAACCAAGAGTAGCCATCCCACAGATGTTTTGTTTCTCACACATTCTCTTCAAGATAAAAGTCTCCCAAGTCTTCGATCACTCTGTTTATGACCTTGGAGGTCTTCATCATTTTCTAGACTTTGAACGTATATTTTTTTTCTCCCTCTCTCCCAGAGTTGATGACCAACTGGTCACTGTATTGTGTGATAGGTGGCTGGGATGAAATGCCCTGACATAAAGAAACCAAGGGCAGAAGGTGTCTTTTGGTCTACACTTTTAGGCTGCAGTCTGTAACGATCAGGAAATATAGGGAGGAACTTGGAACAGCTTGCCTCATGCATGCTTGCTTGGGCTCAATTCATTTTCTCCACTTTTTACAATTTATGACTGTTAAATATTAAAACTTGACAATAGCTCTGCCATATTGTCATCTTGTAGCTTCATTTTGTAACTCGTGACCTTAACTTGACTTACTGTTCCTTGCCCTGACAAAAACAACTTGTAATTTGTCACCAAGCCTCAGAGCCTGGTGGACTCTGGAGATCCCCTGAAAGGTCCAAAAACCTAGGGAATAAAAAGTTTTCAATTCCCAGGCAAGCAAGCTAGGCCCCCCAGTATGAGGCACTGACAATGGGCATTTAGTCATTGCTGACCCTGACTTAGGGAGGACAGGTCTGGATCTGAGTCAGCTCCTGGGACATCTAGTTGGAGGAGATAACAAGGCCAGAACAGAGTTGGTTTCTAAAATTCTTCAAGGTCTCACCAAATATAATGAAACTAACTTAGCAACCAATCAGAATTGTACTAATGTCACCGCTTTGCCCCCTATCAATTATATTAGAGGCTACCTAACCCTTCTAGAAAATTCCCCTAGCCCTGTCTAAAAAGGAGCCTGCAATCCCCTAAGGGGTTGCCATTTTGATGAATGGTTGACCCCTTCATACTGCTAATATCTGTAGAATAAATGTTCTTTACCTGTGCATACTATTTGAGTCTGGGATCTTCCTTCAGTAATTCTTGGGCCCTAAAACCCCTAGCTTCCTTGCCTCTAGACCCAGACTATCAGCTTAAGCGTCAGACAGTGCTGCTTGGTCTAGACAGCCTATATGTTGTAAATGTCACAAATGCACTTGTTCAGCTGTTTTTCCCATATAAAAACTGGTTCTGAGGATTGTGTGTGGTCGCAGTTTTAGATCCTGACTTCTGACTGCATGTCTGATTAATCAGTCTTGGAGTGTGCGTTCAACACACCATCCCCACCTGACTGAGATTGGTGACTGAGTGGTTTGTGTGTCTATTCCTGGCCCCCTGAGACCCCTGCCTAGATTCTGCCAAAGTGGGCTGGATCTTCCCACATCAATTAACTTTATTAAGGTAATCCCCCACCCCCATAGACATGTTGTTGTCTGACATAACTTTTCCTTCAGAGATGCAACACACAAGCCTATCCACCCACAACAGACCTAAGTATGAGTACCACCAAAGTCCTGCTTAGTGATTCATATTGGGGTTCCTTACAGGAGCAGAAATGATTCAAAGACAGCTGCATAACCAAAGCCCACCCCAGATTCCCACAAAGCAGGGAGGCTGGGATATGCTGCGCAGCCTGAAGGCAGTTAAATTGGAGCGTGTCCTTCTAGGTCTCCCAGTTCGTCTAAAGCTCTTCCAGGCAGCTGCTCTGATCTTTGAGCCATCTTCCGAGTTTGGCTTGTCTCAGCTCTCAGTTCTGACTGCTGATTCAGACAGAGAGGGATTATTGGATCTGGTCAGTTTCAGACTTCCCGAAGCTATTTTGAGTTGTTTACCTTCCTGATTAAGGAAGCTTCCCTGTGGGATGGAATGTTTCAATCTCGGATGAAACTGTTACACAACACACAGCCTCAAACCAACCCAAGGTAGACAATCCTGGATTGTGACTCTTTTCCAAGGTCGGTATAGGCTGTGTCCGATGGGCAAAGCTAACCCATCACAGAGTGTTAAACAGGATTCTCTCTGCTATTTAAGCCAGCTAGCATCAAACTTGCTTAACTGTAAAGTTTTTCAGCTTTGTCACTAATGTAGCTCATATGATCTTCTATCCATGAAATTCTCTGTAAAGGTTTTCAAACTGTTTTTTACTACCTGCTGTGTTTTGAATGTGTCTCCCCAAAGGGCACGACGGGAACATAGTCCCCAATGCAACAGGGTTAGGAGTTGGGATCTTTGAGGGCTTCCTTCATGAATGGATCTATGCTGGTTGCAAAGGGTTTGGCCTCTGAGCTCAGTTCAATCTCCTGCACTCAATGCCCTGCTTTGGAAGAGCAGAGTAAACAATCCTGATCTCTTTCTCTCCCTCCCTCCCTCCCTCCCTCCCTCCCTCCCTCCCTCCCTCCTCTGCCTTCCCTTGCATCTTTATCTTTCCTCTACGTCTTTCTTTCTTCCTTGAGCCAGGGTTTCTTTTCTCCAGAGTCTAGTCTGAGGAGACCTTTCTCCTTCCCTTAACAGAAGGAGCCTGCATGATCTAAGTCTGGCTAATGAAATGGTCCCACTCTGTACTTTAAATCAAAACAGATTCATAAAAAGACGAAAGATAAGCTGATATTTAGAGAATCCCCGTCCCACCAGGCTGTTTTCAGGAGAATGTTTCCTGCCATTTTAGCTTCCTGGGTTTTTTTACATGGGTTCTGTGGCTCAAACTTATGTCCTTATGCTTGCAAAGCTAGCAATGTACCAACCAAAGTATCTCTCCAGCTCTATCTATCTATCTATCTATCATCTTTCAATCTATCATCTATTGATCATCATCATCTGTCTTAGTCAGGGTTTCTATTCCTGCACAAACATCATGATCAAGAAACAAGTTGGGGAGGAAAGGGTTTATTCAGCTTACATTTCCACATTGCTGTTCATCACTGAAAGAAGTCAGGACTGGAACTCAAGCAGGTCAGGAAGCAGGAGCTGATGCAGAGGCCATGGAGGGATGTTCCTTACTGGCTTGCTTCACCTGGCTTGCTCAGCCTGCTCTCTTATAGAACCCAAGACTACCAGCCCAGAGATGGCACCACCCACAAGGGGACCTCCCCTCTTGATCACTAATTGAGAAAATGCCTTACACCTGGATCTCGTGGATGCATTTCCCCAACTGAAGCTCCTTTCTCTGTGATAACTCCAGCTGTGTCAAGTTGACACAAAACTAGCCAGTACATCATCTATCTACTAATTTTTAAAATAAAACCTCTTTTGCTGCTCAATCAAGATCTGACTTACAAGAGATAGCAAGCTCAGACTGGAGAGATGGCTCAGCGGTTAAGAGCACTGACTGCTCTTCCAGAGGTCCTGAGTTCAATTCCCAGCAACCACATGGTGGCTCACAACCATCTGTGGTGGGATCTGAGGCCCTCTTCTGGTGTGTCTGAAGATGGCTACAGTGTATTCATATAAATAAAATTTAAAATAAATAAATCTTTAAAAAGAGAGAGAGAGAGAGAGAGAGAGAGAGAGCTAGGAAGCCTGGTGAGGATGGGGAGGAGGGGCTAAGAGCAGGAAGGAGTGTCTTAAACACATCTAAAGCTGATGCAGAGGGACAGACAAGCCCTGCTTAGAATGGAGGGAGTCGGTATGCAGACCTGGTACACCAAGGTGGAGCTGCTTTGAGGGTTTGAGTGAGAATGGCCTCCACGGGCTCAAGTGTTTAAATGCTTGGTCCTCAGTTGTTGGGACTGTTTGGAAAGAATTAGGAGCTATGGCCTCACTGGAGGGGTTGTCATAGGAGACATATGCCATTACCAGTGTGTTCTCTGCTTGTGGTTGTGTTTCAAGGTGGGAGCTCTCAGTTGCTGCTCCAGGCCCCATTGCCTGCTACCTTAGGTCACAGAATATAGTTGTTGACAATAGAATGGGCTAGTGAAATGGTTCAGTGGTTTAGAGCACTTGTGAGAGACCCTATGTCGATTCCTAGCACCCACATGGCAGCTCACAAACAGGTAACTCCACTTCCATGGAATCCAATGCCCTCGCTGGCTTCCTTCCTCCACTTTTGGCCTCCACAGGTACCAGACACTCAGGCGGTACATGTCCATACAGAGACAAAAGAACCTTCCACGTGGCTCCCCCTCCTGTATTGCTAGCTCAGTGATGGCCCTGGAATCTACAGAGCTTCCGACAGTGCCTGCGAATGTGATGATAAGCCTCCATCCATCCACTGCATTGTGCAGGCCATTCCTGTACTGCAAAACTGAGGCTCCGAAGTACGATCATTGAAGGTCTTTACAGCCATTTTTATCCCTTGCCTGTGGCTTATGTAACCACTAGTAGGGTTGTCCAGCACATGAGCCCTTTGGCCAAATCATACATTAACAGTCCTATCACTTCCTGTCCCAGCTTTGCCTGGGTCTCCTTTAACGTCCTTTGGACCATTATGGGTACTCTTCCTCGCATCCTTTTACCCTTTGCCCAATCAGTGTCTGGACTTGTGGCATCAGCATCTCTGGGGCTGCAGCATCAGTATCACATGGCAGCTTGTTAGAAATGCAAAGTTTCTAGGCTCTACCCAGACCTCTGAAAGAGACTGTTGGTCATGACCCTGCCAGCTCTCCTTGAGTAAGCCTCAAGGACATGGTGTTTTTGAGACATGGCAGAATTTAAGAACTACTACCCTAAACTTTTCCAGGAAAAGCCACTCAGGTTGTAGCCAGCTGAGCTCAGCTGAAGATATGTGTATATATATATATACATACATATATATACACACGCATATATATATATACACACATATATATACACACACATATATATATACACATACACACATACATATACATATACACACACACACACACACATATATATATATATTCATCAGTGGTTGATGTCACTGACATTACCCAAACAATGGGGCCCAGACTGGCAAAAGGAGTGAGAGCTCAAAGCTGAGGAACCTGGTGAAGTTGTCCAGGGTCTCCACAGGACCCTCTCAGCAGCTCTTTGCCCCCCAGCCCCAACCCCCACAGCCAGGGACCAAACAAATCTTCAAGGGGAACACAGGGCAGAGGCTCAGCAAGGGATTGCACCCAGCACTTACGGCCTTTGACCTTTAGCCTCACGTGCCTGCTGCCCAGAACACTCACTGACTGAGGTCAAGCTGGCTCAGGTTGGTGGCCCCTCCTTGAAGAAGGGGATCAGACAGGGGAAGCACAGGAATTTTTGTGGGCTCTTGTTTTAATTTTGGGGACCTCAATAAGAAAATATCACAGGCTAGTGGCTTTAACAATAAAAATCTTAATTTTTAAATAATGCTTTTTATCTTTTGTGTTTGATGTATGGAGTGTGGAAGTAAGTGTGTGTGTGTGTGTGTGTGTGTGTGTGTGTGTGTGTGTGTAAAGGCATACACATGCCAAGGCACACATGTGGAGCTCAGAACACAACCCTGGAAGTTGGCTATCACCTTCTACCTAGTTTGGAGAAGATATTTTTGCTCTTTGCCATCGCACTCTGTAGGCTCGATGGCCTTGAGCTCCCAGGGTTCTCCTGGCTCCATCTTCTTTAGGAGCGCCATGGTTATAACTGTGAACTCCTGTGCCCAGCTTTAAAGGGGATCTGAACCCTGGTCCTCCCATCTGTGCAGCAAACCCTTTATCTATCCATCTGTCTTTCTGAATTTGATCTTGTTCTGACTGACCCTAAAATCAAGGTGTTGGCAGGTTTAGTCTTAGGCTACATTCTGATCATATCCTCTTTGATGTCCTGTAGTCCAGGCTAGCCTAAAGGATTCCAGTGGTCCCACCACTCAGAAGGTTAGAATTTCAAGGCATCATGAATATCGCCAAAAAAGAGTCAGAATAGGAACGCTGAACATGGTGGCTGTCTATGGTGGTCAGGAGAACTTTTCAAAGATCACGTCTGAGACATTGCCTGTGTATGTGTTTGAAGTAGATGGCATCATCCAGTAGACTTGAGTCCTGGAGTAAATAAAGAAAGGGAGGAAGTTAACTGGGTGATGGCATCCTCCTTTGTTTCCTGTCTACTGGGATGTGAACAAGCAGCCTCGTGTTCCTGCAGCCAGGACTACAAGCTGTTCCTGTCGCTGGGCCTCCTCCACCACCATAGACTGTAACACCTCAAACCATGAGCCCAGGTAACCCTGCCCCCACCCACCCCTTAAGTTGCCTGTTATTAGGTATTTGATCACAGCAATAAGGCAGGTAACTGACACTAATGCAATGTCACTAATGAGGTAAGGCACCGGAGCCTTGGGAAGTTATTTACATAGGCATGCCAGCCTAGGCCATTTTCAAGCCCTGTGGCTGTTTGAATAAGAATGACCACCAAGGGCTCATAGATTTGAATGATTGGTCACCAAGGTGTGGAACATTTGGAAAGGATTAGGAGGTGTGGCCTTGTTAGAGGAAGTTTACCACTTGGAGAGGGCTCTAAGGTTTTAAGAGCCCATGCCAAGCCCAGGGTCTCTCTCTTGGCCTGCAGATCAGGATGTAACTCTCAGTTACTTCTCTAGCACCATCTCTGCCTGCACACTGCCATACTTCCTGCCATGATGATAATGGACTAAACCTCTGAAACTGTAAGCCAGCCCTCAATTAAATGCTGTCTTTTGTAAGAACTGCCTTCGCTGCAGTAGAACACTGATTAAGACAAGCCCCTTCTGTGGCCAGGCTGATAACACATAGTCCAAGGCCCCCCACTGTGAGTCATATTGTTAACTTAGACTATCTGGAATGGTCTAGAGCCCTTAAATAAACACTGATACTTGGTCAAGCAGGATCTTGCTATTCAGGGTGAGAAGATGATCAAGAGCCAAAGGTTTCTCTGCATGATGCAGGACTTGCACCCTGTAGTCTTGGTGAGCTGGTCTTTTATTACACATGAATCTTCTTGCTCGTTCTATCAGACAACGCGAAAGCAAAAGCAGGAGTTGGGGAGAATTTATTTATACAACAAAAGGCATAGATCCAGGGAGAGGTGCAGAACCTCAGCCAGTGATGTAATTGACTATGAAGGCCTTTGCCTGGTGTAAGGTCTGGGTAGCAACAGTAATCTTAACTGAGACACAGGCCCAACCATCTACAGTCCTGTCTGAGACTTGTTCTCAGTCAGGAGGAAGAAGCACAGGTCAGTTCTGGATGCTGTTTCTTGTCCAGGGTTGTCAGGCTACCCTCCTGCCTGCCTGTGAAGGAGCTCTTTCTGTGGCTGTGTTGTATTAGTTAGAACCCTTACAATTCATGCAGACCACTTTGTGAGCAGCTCTCGTGCCTTCTCCTTGGCAGCCACAGCACGGATGTGAGATTGTACACACATGGCTCGAATCCTTCAAACTTGCAACCAATTCAAATCTCAGATCTTCTTTCAGATCTCAAAAATCAAAACTAAGAGGGTAGGGTCCAGAGACTGAAGTTTTACCAAGCTCTCCTGGGGCTCATTGAAAGTGGCCAAACTACATTTTTTTGTTTATTTTCCCTTCCTAATCTTTTTTCTTTTTTTTTCTCTTTCTTTCTTTCTTTCTTTCTTTCTTTCTTTCTTTCTTTCTTTCTTCCTTCCTTTCTTTTTTCTTTCTTTCTTTCTTTTTTCTTTCTTTCTTTCTTTCTTTCTTTCTTTCTTTCTTTCTTTCTTTCTTTTTTTCCTTCGAGACAGGGTTTCTCTGTATAGCCCTGGCTGTCCTGGAACTCACTTTCTAGACCAGGCTGGCCTCGAACTCAGAAATCCTCCTGCCTCTGCCTCCTGAGTGCTGGGATTAAAGGCGTATGCCACTACACCCGGTCCCTCCTAATCTCATGCAATGAAAAGAATGTGACATCACAAAAAGTCATAAATAGGAGTTTTCTTTCTAGAACTATTTGAGCAAATCTAATCATGAGAAAACAGATGTCCTCAGGCTTGCCAATGATATGTAGTTGTATCATCCATGTCTGAGGAATTCATTGAAATATTGAGTGGTGAAATGTCAAATACCTGTAGTCTAGTTAAAACATGTATGTGTATTTGCACACATGCATGAGCACACACTTATTTAATAACAGAGATAGATTAGAGATAGGAAGATATTCCTCACTGGCAAACAAGAGAAGCGGTTTATAAGAATCCAATTTGTAGAGGACGGAGGGGTTTCCCCACCCCTCACTCACACCCCTCACTCATCTCCCTAATTTTATGAAGACTTGAGCTGATTCAAAACAAATGAGAAGTAATAATCCTGCTAGTCCTCCAGTGTTCTCCGGTTCAATGACTTTGGGATAAGCTGAATATTAGTATAAAGTCTCATTTTTTTAAATTTGAATAGACACCTAGTACCAAGAGCCTTGATTCTATGTGTAGCTGTTTTGTTTTGTTATTTTGGAAATGGCACCTTATTTTGTCACCCAAGCTGGACCTTACCTTGTGGTCCTCCTGCCTTAAAGTTCTGAGAGCTCACATTTAGAGGTGAGAGACACCACAACTGGATACAGGTGATGGTACTTAAACAGCACCATAAAAGCATTGGCATCTCCAGGCCACTCATTTAAGATGCAAATCCTGAATCTCTGAGATACTCAGGAATCTCCATGTCTGGAGCAGAACTGCGGGGAAGCACCATGGCATTCTGGTGATTGTGTGTGAGAATCTTCTAGGAAGCTCTGTCAAAGAGTATTAAGACACAGTTCAGATGATAGCAGATCCCAGGGGTAAAACAAGCAAACAAAGCAGGCCACATGCAAGCCAATAGGGAGTGGCTGGGACTGGAGCCAATGAGAATACATATATGCCCGACTCCGAGCTCCAGCATCCAGCTGATGCGAACAAAATGCTCTGCTAGCGTGGCCAGCCAGCCATGCCCCACTTTTAATGTCATATATCCCTCTTCAAATGTGTTAGCGACTTAAAGAGTATTCAAGCACCGTTCAAACTAAATGTCTTAGATATAAAATTCAGCTTACTATCTCTGACAGTGTGCTCTGAGGTCCATAGTTTAAGTGTCCATCAAGAAGAATCCAGGACCCCACACTCTGATCATGGCTCCATGTCCCCAGTAATGGCTTCCTTTGCCAAAGTCCTCCAAAGCATCCAGAGCGAAGTTCCTCTGATGGTTTTGGGTTTTTTGTTTTGTTTTGTTTTGTTTTCGTTTTTTTGTTTTTTTGTTTTTGTTTTTTTTTTTTGTTTTGTTTTGTTTTTTTTTTTTTTTTTTTTTGGTTTTTCGAGACAGGGTTTCTCTGTACAGTCTTGGCTGTCCTGGAACTCACTTTATAGACCAGGCTGGCCTCGAACTCAGAAATCTGCCTGTCTCTGCCTCCCAAGTGCTGGGATTAAAGGTGTGCGCCACCACCGCCGGCCCTCTGATGTTTTTTTAATGACGCTATGTGTTCCATTCCTCTGATGACCTTTAATGGTATTGTGTGTCCAGTCTCCTTCTTGGGCATTGGTTGAGGGAGAGGATGAACTCCACATAGTGAAGCTGACTTTCTGACAGGAGCTGGGTAGTATAGCATACCAGTGTCTCCCACCAGCAGCTCAGAGCCATAGACCGTAGCACGTAACTCTCGCCCCTTGGAACCATTACAGGCAAACAGGTGGGAAGTCACTTGGTGAATTGCCTTGGAGTTGGGAGAGCAGGAGAGCTTCTATGGACGGTCCCTCCAGACAGGATTCTTACACTGAAGACATTCTACAGCTCCTGATCCAACAACTGTTCATAGAAGGCAGGAAATAATGGCTCTGGTTCCATCAATCTCTCTCCTGTTATGAGGCTTGGGCAAGTCACAGTCTCTGTCTGCACTATCAAATCTTCCCTATGAAAGGAGATGATTGTCAATATTTTTTCAGCAGCAAAAAAAAAAAATTTTTAACACTGTTGAAATTTTACAACCAAAATCCCCCAAATAAATCACACACAATAGAGGACTTCCTGGAGCAGGTTCGAGGCTGACTGAGTCTGATCAACACTTACTCAACTTCTCACGCACCCATTAGATCCCGGGGAATAGAGTTTGAAAGCCAGGAGTATTGCTTATTTTCCCAATCTGGAAATGTCACACTCTGGATACTTACGAGCAACTTCGTGTTTTCACTAAAACCACAGGGAAGGCCGCTTCTCCAGACAGTTGCTGAAGCGTCTTGGTTACAGAGAGCTAAGCTAGACTCTATAATGGAAACTGTGACCTTCAACTCTCAGGACTACAGTTGACCTGTGTAGTGGTGATTGCTTAAGTGAGAGTGTCCCCCAGTAGGAGCAGATGGAGCTGGCTAAGCTTCTGGAGGTCCCTGGAGTCCCGGACAAAAAGGAATTAACACTGTACAGTCCCCACCGCCCCCACCGCCCCCACCTTCCCAGCTCATGGTTGCCCTGTGGCTCTGGCTTAAGCTCACATGACCGTGGGCATATATAGTTCTGAGCACACAGTCCCTCATATTTGGGAGCCTTGGCTCCTTCACCAATCTGAAATCACTCACCTGAATCCTAAACGGTGCATAAAAGGCCTCTATGACGTTGGTTGCATTGGAAGATGGACAGTGTAGCCTAGGGTAGACGGGGAGGCCAGAAGCTGGTATTAACTGAGATTCAGTGAGGCTCAAAACTGGGGGGTGGGGGTGGGGGAAGCAAGCAGGAAACCCAAACATCTGACATCCAAATCATCCGCCTGTGACAGAACAGCTTCCAACTAATTAAACACAGAAAGCCCTCTTTTAGCAAAGATAATCCTACTGAATCAACTGGCGCGATTTTTTTCCAGCCAGCTTCTGTCTCTTGGAGCTTCAGTTAAAAGCTGCTTAGCAGATGGTACATTCTGAGTCACAAAGTTGGTCTCTCTGGCAACCATATGTGCTTCTGGTTTTGGGGGGATTCTGGCCACACGGTCAGGGAAGAAAGCCCTTTCTGGGTGCCCAGTGGTGTGCGCTCGTCCACTGGAGAACACAGGCCACGTGCATCTCACATCGCGTATGGGGTCAGCTGGACAGGATCTCTGCTCATTCAGAAATCTGGGGCCCTGGAAGGAATAGCAGGCCTTAAGGAGCTCGGCCTCTGGAATGGAAGAACACGGAAGAGATACACGGAGTCAGGGGAGGATGGCCGAGCCACTTGTCTGTACTCTGGGTACCTAAAGGGTCTTCTGAACCTTTTCTTGCATTCAAGGAACTACTTGAGGAATGTTTACCAAAGATTTGACAAACTGGCCGGGTGTGGCCAGGGGGAAGGGTTGGAAAAGTCACTGTCTCCTGCCTCTTAACCAGATGTGCACACACACACACACACACACACACATACATATGTATATGCACATACATACGTATATATTACAATTTTATCCCTTTCTCTTCAAGACTCCCATTAGTGCTGAAGTCACAGCTCTCAGATAGCCCCAAAGCCAGAAACTGTTTGGAGGCAGCAAGGGTGATTTTTACTCAAGACTGGCCCTTTTATGGCATGTCTTCTACAAGTCAGAAATATCTTTCCCAAGGATCTAGGAAATCCTTGGGAAAGGATTTTTGGTTAGCTCTACCAAAACCCAAGGCAGGAGGGGATAGCCTCAGTTAGCTCTACCATAACCCAGGGGCAGGAGGGGTGTGCGCCAGCAAGCTGCGCTGGGTGAGCTAAAGCAAAGGCTCCGAAGGGTGTGCGTTTGGGGGTGGGGGTGATGGTGACAGCTGATGTCACCGGGGCTCTCACACTTGCCAACTGAAGCTCACTAAAGATAGGTTCCCACTCCTCCACAGAGCCTAGGAGACAGGGGCAGAAGCCCCATCTGTCTTGATGTTTACAGTGTTCCTGGATCCTTGGGAAAGATATTTCTGACTTGTAGAAGACATGCCATAAAGGGTCAGAGAAATGATTCACAATGATAAAGTATTTTGTTTGTTGAGTAAGCACTTCAAGGCGAGGGGGGTGGTCACAGAGACTGGTGGATTTTAGGACAAAGTAAATTCTTTCAACATCACTGAGCTTTATGGGCAGGGGCTCAAGAGGCCTGGGGTTGTCCTCATAGGGATATGGCCCCAAGCTGCTAAAAACTGTTGGAAGTTTTCGGCTCTTAGTGGCCAGCAGGAGAACTGATGTAAAGGCAGAGAGGCTACAGCTGTATGGGCCAAGACCAGGGCCTGGCTGAGGACAGGGTTCAGAGAAGCCAGACATAATTTTACCCAAGGCCAGAGTGCCATTCCTCACCGTGTGTGTCTGTGTCTGTGTGTGTGTCTCTGTCTGTGTGTGTGTCTCTGTGTCTGTATGTGTCTGTGTGTGTGTGTTTGTGTCTGTGTGCATGTATGTATGTGTCTGTGTATGTCTGTATCTGTTTGTCTCTGTGTCTGTGCATGTGTGTCTGTATGTGTCTGTGTCTGTGTGCATGTGTGTCTGTATGTATCTGTATGTGTCTGTGTGTATGCTGTATGTGTGTATGTCTGTGTATATCTGTATCTGTGTGTCTGTGTGCCTATGTGCATGTATGTGTGTCTGTGTATGTCTGTCTGTGTCTCTGTGTCTGTGTGTGCTCACTAGGGATTGAACCTAGGGCCTTTTAGCCTTGCTGTCCTATCTCCCCAGCAACCTGTCCCACTTTTAACTTATATTTTGAGGCAGATCTCACTGCTGCCCCAGCTGGCCAGGATCACACTGTAGCACGGGAAGGTCTTGTACTTTAACCCCCTTGCCTTCACACCTGCACCACTGTGTCTGGCAGAGTATCTTTGTCAATGCTAATCAAACTTGACTGCCTTGTCTGTTGATGGAAATAGTTTTCTGTGTTTCTCAGGGCAGTTTAACCCTGTTCCTCCCTGTTATTTGCTGTTTGGAAGCTGGTCTATGTTCTATATAGACTCTTGTTATTCTTTAAATCAAGTTTCCCAAGCTAGATTTTAACTTATTCGGATAAAAGAACACACATTATATCCAGAAAAAAATAATCCTCCCTTGTACCTTCTAACTAGCCAGCCTGATCATCATCATTGGCCCCAAACTCCAGATTCCTTTCTGTTCTCAGTGATGCCACCGAACAGTCCCATGTTCCATTTCTCTAACCACCTCTGAGATTTTGTTTTTCTCCTTGAACTCTTTTTTTAACAAGAGAGCAAAATAAGGCTCACTGACTGACTCTTTCATTTTGTCTTAACACTCTGTCTCCCAAAAAAGTTCCCAAGGATTCATTCAGGTGCTCACATATTCACTGAGCACTAAGGTCCTGGTCGCTGTCACTGCCACCTTGACACAACCTGACGTCATCTGAGAGAAGAGACATCACTGAGCAAGTGTCTGAATTTGATTGGCCTGTGGGCACTTCAGTCGGTGACGATAGTCTAACTTATTAATTGATTCAGGAAGACTCGACCACTGTGAGAGACACGGTTCCCGTGGGTAGGAGGGCTCTGAGCAGTGTAAGGAGGAAGAAGCTAGCTGAAAGCGGAAAGCGAGGAGTACCCTCACCTTTAGTCTCTTTCTGGGCTGCACTGTGGATGTGATGTTTTTAAGTCCCTGCCTTGACCTCATAAAGATGGTCTGTGACCTGGAAGCACAAGCCAAGTAAACGTTTTCGGTGTTGTGTTTTGGTCAGGCTATTTATTACAGCAACAAAAATGAAACTGGAACATAAGTCTTTGATGTTGGGGAGGAAGAGAGCAGCAGGCCAGGCTTCCTGCTCTTAAACCCTCAGGAAGGCTGGCAAGTACATCAGCAATCCAGATTCTTAGTGAGAGCTCTGAGATAAAGGTGATTGCTCAGAAGAAGCCTAACTGTGTGTTGTTGTTGTTGTTGTTGTTGTTGTTATTGTTGTGGTGTGTATTTGTGTGTGTGTGTGTGTGTGTGAGAGAGAGAGAGAGAGAGAGAGAGAGAGAGAGAGAGAGAGTGTTATTGTTGTTGGCATTCCTTCTAACAGTTACCTGACAACAGCCAGGTAGGCCTGGCTTGCTATAAAAGGGACTGTTTGGCCCCTCCTCACTTTCTGACTCTCTTCTCTCCCTGATCCCTCTCTCCCTTTCTCCCTCTCTCCATCTCTCCCTTTCCCCTTTCCCTTTCTCCCTCTTCATGTGTTCCAGATTGGCTCTCTCCTCTCCTCCCCTCCCCTCCCCTCTCCCTCTCCCTCTCCCTCTCCCTCTCCCTCTCCCTCTCCCTCTCCCTCTCCCTCTCCCTCTCCCTCTCTCTTCCCTTCTCAACTCCCCTTCCCATGCCCTAAATAAACTCTGTTATTATTTGTTTGCTTTTGTGGTGAGAAGGCTGGGCTGATTCCACGGCAGGCTTCAAACTGACAGTTAAGGAAACTAGGCCTAAATCTCTGTTTCCAAGACCTGGGCAATTCCAGGCAAGTCCAGGCCTCAGAAGCTGCCCTGCCCCCTGGCCTGAGGCAAGGACAATGGGTCAGCAGCAGTTTCCAGACTTTCTCAGCTACTTCCTCAGCATTAGTTTCTAGACTTCCCAGCAAGTTTCTACCCCAGAATTTCCTAGTGTGCTTTAAATCAGGCCTGTGAGCTCACTTGGGTGTCTCTCTATCTTGGTAATGGGGAGACCCCAGCATGCTGAACTTCTGCAGAATAAAGCACTCTTTGTGTTTATAGTCTATTTGAGTCTGTGAAAGAAAGATGAAATTTCAAGACCTGTAAGTCATATAAAGTACTCAGAAATTGCTGGTTGTTTGTGAGCCTAGAGGCTGCCTGGGGCTGAGAAAAGAGAAAAACAAACCTGGGTATGCCTCGTAGTTAAAACATTCCTGGGAACATCTTGACCATAAGATAAAGGGGACTGTGAAGACATAGCAGGGCTATATTATCTGAGTCAACACCATCTGGCCGGAATCTCCCCTCTGTCTATTGCCCCTTGGCGCCGGGTAAAAGTCACACATCAACTGGTTGCTATGTGAACAAAGATAAGCCCCCAGCCCACAGGAACAAAGTCCTGATGCACTGTGTTCTTTCTGTTAATGTTTGAATAAGCCAATAGTGTGTCGCTATGCTGAATTCCACACCCCTAAGCCCCTTACCCCATAAAAGCCCCTGGCTTTCGAGCCTCGTGGCCGACATCCGTTATCTCCTGTGTGGGATGCATGTCGGCCCGGAGCTCTGTAATTAAACGTCCTCATGTAATTACAGCGAGTGGGTCCTCGTGTTTCTTTGGGTGCTCTCACACTCCCGAGACTAGAAAAGGGGTCCCCGAAAGGGGGTCTTACATCTGGGGTATCATTCTTCGGTAAATCATGGACCCTTACAGTGGGGCTCCTAACAGTGACTCGTGGAAGTTTTATGGACTTTTGAGTGGCTCCAGTTTACAAAACTTTTTGCTTTTAGGCAGAAAAGATATTTGTCAAATCTCTGTCCTGTTTTTTTAGAATAGGTGCTTGATTTGTTTAGCCTGTATTAAAAGGCCCTCTGAAGCTCCACTACAGCTATCTATTGCTCTGTAGTTGCTTATTCATCCTGTGTATCCCTCCTCCTCCCAGGTCATTAGCTGGGCTTGGCTCTGAATTCATCTTCTTTTAGCCAGGCTGTTTGCTAGGACCTAGTTCTGTCTGGAGTTTGCAATTGATAAATTGATATTTTGTTCTGGTTTTCTCTTTTCTTCAGAATTTGTTTTCCTTTGGAAGGATGGTCACTTTTCCCCATCTCTGTGACTTCAGTCTCCCGTGTGTTTTTGAAAATAATAGTTCTTGGCAATAGCACTTTCCTGAGCCCACACTTGGCTTTGAACAAAGCCACGTTTCCCTCTATGTACTTTAACCTGACCTCCCAGGGGAGTCACCACCCCTGAGGCTGATGTTTGTTTGTGTTTTAGTTATACCTCTGTCCTTTATAAGTACACAAATAAAGAAAGTTTCAGGAACCAATAACTTACTAAGAATCCAACAGGTGCCAAAAGAAAATAAAAGGCGTTCATTGTGATGGTGCGGAGAACACTTAGAGTAACTGGAATTGGCCAAACTAACACTGTTAAACAGGTGGAATGCAGCAGGCTGGTAAACACAAAACAAGTTAAACATGGTTTGCAAACTTGACAGTTGTCTTACAATGTGGAATCTCTTCCCCCGTGTTTCCTTCTCTCTCTCTCTCTCTCTCTCTCTCTCTGTGTGTGTGTGTGTGTGTGTGTGTGTGTGTGTGTGTAGGTGGGTGTGGGTGTTTTGGCTTGCATGTGAGTATACTATGTGGATACAGTGCTCACAGAGACCAGAAGAAAGCATAGGATCTCCTGGAACTGGAGCTACGGAGGTTATGAGCCACCACGTGGGTGCTGGGAATTGAGCCTGGATCCTCTGGCAGTGCTCTTAACTGCTGAGCCCTCTTTCCAATCCACGTGAGACAGGTTTCATATTGCAGTTCAGGCTGGTCTAGAACACTCTATGTAAACCAGGCTGCCCTTGAGCTGTTGATAATCTCCTCGGCTCAGTGTCCTGACCTGTGTCTTCCCTCAGTCTTCTATAGGCAAAATGATGTTTTCCTATCTTCAGGCACCTGGATGATATGCCCATGAATATTTTTCAGGCCATTCTATACATATTTTATTTATTCTCTCTCTCTCTCTCTGTATGTATATACATATACATATCCTATATCCTATATATACATACAGAAAGACCTGTCCACTGTGGGAGGCATAACTGCCCTGGGCAAGAGAGCTCTGAGCAATGTAAGAGAGGGGTAAGCTACTGAATATGTATATGTATGTGTCAATTATATGTGTGTACATGTGTACACACACATATATGACATTTCTGTGAGGTAAGTAGGGTTGAGTGCATGAAATACCATGGACAAGTCACCTAGGGGCCTGGCTTTCATGGTATTTATACGTTCAAACTAAAAACAAACATTGAGGAAGTCAGTAAATAATATTTATATAGTTTCAGCTGGAATGATTTTAAGAAGTCAAAACAAAGTACTAGTTGTTTCACAAGTTCCACCTCTGTGAATTCAACCAAACCAGGGTCAAAATAGGGGCTCAGTTGATAAAGACACTGAGCTCAGTCCTCAGGACCTACATGGTAGAAAGAGCGATCCCTCCAAGCTCCTTTGATTCTACGTGTGCTCTGTAATGTACGCACACATAGACAGATAGGTAGATGGATAGATAGATAAATGATTTTTCAAATCATGGAAAAACCTATAACTGTCATATATATATATATATATATATATATATATATACACTCCTTGTTATTATTCCATAAATTATACACTATAATACTTATTCATATAAAATTTACATGCTATTCATTATCTTAAGGCAACTAGTCTTGTGTGTATGCATGTGTGCATGCACTTGAGCATGTAGAGACTAAAGGTCAGTATCGAGTGTCTTCACTTATTGTTCTCTAGCTCATTTTTTTGTTTAGACTGAGTTTCTCAGTAAACCTGAAGCTAGGCCAGATGACCAATAAGCTCCAAGAATCAGTCTCTACTCTCCTTCTGCACCCTCCCTCCACTACCGAGATTACATCACCCATAATTCCTCACACTTATGTGTCTGGGTGCCTTATCACCTGAGCCATCTCCCTAGCAAGCCTTGAATTTAGCCTTAAAACAATGTCACTGACACCACCACTGAGGACCACGACAGCTCATCTCTCTCTGTAGGACAGTGGCTGGAGTGTCATGTAGCCAGTCACCAGACTCAACTGAAGGCCATCTCACTTATCTGGCAATTAGTCATGGTTGTCTGATGGGTCTGTAGGAACTTTTTTTGGAATGCCCATGACCCTTTTCTGAACCTGGACTTCTGAACATCTTGGGAGGTGAGTTCCCAGGGTGGGGTCCTGGAGAGTGAGATACAAGACAGATCACTCTGTGACCCAGACTCAGTCACACATTTGTCACTTCTACCATAATCTATCAATAACTCACTCACAAAGTCCCAAAGCTGATAAGATACTGGCCAGGTTGGGAATTGCGTATAGGATCAAAGGTATGACCTTGATGATGTTTAGAAAATGCAGGGTCTTACAAGTGTCTATACGCAAGTCAAGACATCAGGAAAAGAGCCAAGAAGTGCTTTTGAGTAGGGTCCTGGAGAGTGGGTAGGAGTTCAGGGGAAGGAATGGTAGGAGAAAGGAAGAGTCAAGGCATGTAGTGGGTCCTGGCCTAGAAGGTGCTTGGAAAAACTGTAAGGAGGCCCAGGTAGCTGCAAACACTGATCAAGAGTCATAATACAAAACTTGTAACAGTGGAGGCGACCAATGCATTATCATGTCACATCATACTTAGCCAATATGCACTTTGTCTGTAGGTTATTCTCTGCTGTGAAGCAGACCAGCTCAAAGTGGTTCTGGTGGTTGACTGGGCTCTTTCAGGCAGTAGCTAGGTATGACATCGCCTCATAAGTGTCCTCATTTGCATGTCTGGTACCTTGATTGAGAAGGTTTCTGGCTGAGACTAAAACAGTTGGGCTCTTCATGAATCAATCTCTCTCTCTCTCTCTCTCTCTCTCTCTCTCTCTCTCTCTCTCTCTCTCTGTGTGTGTGTGTGTGTGTGTGTGTGTGTGTGTGTGTGTGTGTGTGTGTGTGTGTGTGTTATTGAACTGACCCTTGGTGGAGTCCCCCATCACAACAGCTCTTGTGTGGTCAGACTTGCCATGAGGTGGCTGCCGACTGCCATAGTGAGTTTCTCAACACAAACGAGAAGAGGCTGCAAGGCTTTTTCTAATGAGACAGTTGAAAATCTGACACCTTGGTTACTGTCACATGTCATTCATCCAGGCACTCACAGAAGCCCGCCCACTTTCATATAGAAAACTCATAGATTTCTTAACAGGAGTCTCCAGCTGAGTGGCTGTAGAGCTCCCAGTCCTCTGCAAGACTCTTGAGAGCCAAAGCAAGTACTTCTTGGGCATGAATTAGGAGAGCCCTCTGCTCACCAAGGTGCATGTTCATCCTACTACAATGTCCGCACAATCAAGAGCACCGAGCTCGTTTGGTTCTTTTACCTCTGATATTTGCTGCGTTGTTTGCTTAGGACAGTCTCGATATGTATCCCAGGCTGGCCTCAATACTGAGATCCTCCTGCCTCAGCTTTCCAAGTGCTAAGATTGCATATGTGCACTCACTGTGCCTTTTCGGAGGGTGGGGGGTGGGGTGCATTTGTGCATGTGCTTGTAGAGGCCAGGGACCACTGTTTGGGTCATTTCTTGGGCACATTACTGTTTTGGTTTTTTGGTTTTCTTTTCCTTTTTCTTTTTTTCTTTTTCTTTTTCTTTTTTGACAGAGTCTCTCATTTGCCTGGAATTTGCCAAACAGGCTAGGCTGGGTGTCCAGTGAGCTCCAGCGATTCTCCTGTCTCCACTTCCTCACTGCCAGATCTCAAGTGCATACCACCATGGCCAGCTTTGCTCTTCACGTGGCTTCTGAGGACCAAACGCACACCCCCATATTTGTCAGGCAAACACTTTACAACTTCAGCACCCGGCAGCCAGAGTGTGTCACTTTCAAACACACCCAATGGCCATTGAAATTTGTGGTTTACACTCCATTTCCCATTGGGGGTGGGGCTTTTAGGGCGTGGATATTTAAATTGACATTGCTTTTTCACAAAGAGCCTTGACAGCTACAAATCTCTCCTCCCAAAGTTTTCCATGTGAACTCCAGAAGTGTGTATGAGGAATGGGGGGGCGGGGGGGGGTGCTCATCCCTCAAAGGATGGCAAGCCAAGCAATGGAAGAATTTGCCACAAGTGATGCTTTTAGAAAAACCTCATTTTTTTTTTTTTGGCTAAGTGGGGGGGAAAAAACCACATTGATGACTCATCAGATGAAATCAAATCCTTTAAACTCTGAAAAAGTGTTTTTTACAAGAAAATAAAATGTTTTTTTTTAAGTGTTTTTTTTTTCCCTCCTTTCCCCAGACATCATAATGTTTGGGACTTCTTTCCTCTGAGTAGTCCATTCCATCTCCAAGGAAAGTGATGGCTTTACCTTCAGAGCTCTTTCCGGGAGCCCTGGGTGAGTTCAGGCATCGCCTTCATCCACACCAACACAGCGCCCTCCTTCCTCCCTTCCTCTGGCTGGCTGTCAGCCTGGTCTTCTGAAGACCCTAGAATGGAATGAAGCACTAAAGAGATCATTCGCAAACAGTGTCGGGGCACAAATGAGCATGGCTGGTCTTCAATAGCCCAGTCACACTCAGTGTCTCCCCACATGGCAGCCATTGTTCTTCCCAGAGCTCTCCACTACAGAAAGAATATTTTCTTCGTGACATTTCTTTCCTGGGCCTACAATTCTGACAGGAAGCAATGTGATCCATTTCTGGTCCAGGAAAGCAGATATCCCACTCTGTTCCTCTTGTCTCCTTAGACGTCCACAAAGGTCTCCTCCCTGGAAAACAAAAAGGCAGAAGTTCTATTCATTTCTGCTCCAGAAGAAAGCACATAGGGGGAAAAAAAGATAAATCCTGTGTGAGACTCGGGACTTCCAAACCAAGAGGGTGTTTCGGAGGGCACACATCAGAAGAGTCATAGCTGTGGGAGCCAGAAGAACAAAAGTGGGGGTGGATTAAGAGTGACCAGCCGCTGAGAACTGAGGTATACCAGACTCCACATGCTGCAGCCTGATGTTTGTCGTCACTGTGCTGGGGGTGAGCCTCAGAGAGGCTGACGGTTGGATGGAATTGTAACTGCCAAGCTCTTGCTATGGATGGGAACTGTATGCTCTTGAAAGAGAAGGCAGATCATGTGTACTCCAGCTTTCTCCTCCTCCTCCTCCTCCTTTTCCTCCTCCTCCTCTTCCCTTCTCCCCTTTCTCACCCCTCTCTCTCCCCTTCATACCCCTCACCTCAGCACTGAAGACACAGTGGTAAGGCAGCTGTCCACAAGTCAGCGGGAGGCACTCACTGGGACCTGAGCATCCTGGTTTTCTGACCATGGACTTCCACCTTCCAGACCTGAACGATCACAAGTTTCCCTTGTTTATACCCACAGTCTCAGGGGCCCACACTGAGACTCTGAGGTTCCCAAGATACTAAATTTCTAGCTTTCCAATCCAGAAGACCCCAGGGACAAAGGGACAACTGATATTAAGATGGAGTCTCCTCTCCAGGTCTCTGTATCTTCAGACAAAGTCTAAAAGTTGAAAAAATAAAAATTTGCATGACCTTCAATTGTTCAGACTGCCTAAGAGACATTGACTTTCTTATACAACGAGTACTTACTCTTTCAAAAAATTTCAAAACAAAACAAAACAAAACAAAAAACCCAACAGCCGGGCATGGTGGCACATGCCTTTAATCCCAGCACTCAGGAGGCAGAGGCAGGCGGATTTCTGAGTTCGAGGCCAGCCTGGTCTACAAAGTGAGTGCCAGGACAGCCAGGGCAACACAGAGAAACCCTGTCTCAAAAAACAAAAAAAATTTTCAAACGTCTTTTTATTCATACATGCATGTGTGTATTTATCTGAGAATTATGCATCTTGGAAAATTAGAATGTGATCGCCCTTCTCCCTGGCCATTTTTGGCTTCTGTTGGACTCTCAAAAATGCATCCCTGAGGTAGGTACAGAGGCTTACTCCTGTAATCTCAGCACTCAGAGGACAGAGAGGCAGGAAGACTGGGCGTTTGAGGTCAGGGTGGGCTGTGTAACAAGACTCCATATTGAAAACCAAAATCAAACAAACAAATCCACGAAGAAGGGTGGCCCTTCCATACAACTGACACAAAAAGCTGACATTATTTTGCAAAAGGAATCAGTCACTCTTGGAATTACACAACTGTAGCAAACTCTGACCAGTGTGATGTCTAATGATAAAAAACAGAAAATGACGGCAGTTTTCAGCATTATCATAATGTCGTTATCATATTGTAGCATAATATTATATAACTAAAGATACAGCTACCATAAGGACTACTACAGCCACACAGAAAAATGCTGGAGCTTCGGAAAGAGTGCCATGTGCACTGTGAGAAGTAGAAGGTAAATAAACATGAACTCAGCTGCTGGGAGGGGTTGTCTGGATGTTTTCTTCATTTTTTTTTAAATGATATTGCTCAACATTTCAGTGAAAAAAATATTTAAAAGGAAAGCTCAAAACTGGATGAAGCTGCAAGGGATTCTAATGTAACACCGCTGATGGACACTTATGATCCACGTGGTCCTGACACCAAGACCTTTGGTAAGGACCTGAAACCTCCCCACACTTCCTGAACCATCCCCCTCCCCAAGAAGGCTGCGAACTCTGACATTGCTCCCGCTCTGTGGTGCTGTGTGACTGCAGCGAGGAAATGCCAGATCCCATCATGATGTGTGCATTTGGGGCAGGGGGCTTCCGGAGGCTAATGAGGACATAGGAGGGCTCAACTCTCAGAACCTGGGATAGAACTGTTAGTCTTGCTGTGCTAGTCAGGCTCCTGGGGAGGCGCTTGGGTCCCCTTAGTTGGACAACCATGAATTCCATCTGTCCACTCTAGACTTCATAGCATCAATCCCAGTACCAAACATCCTGTTTAGCTGACTCCAACACACCCTTGAACCAGATTGGTAAATATACAGTCAGGAGACCCCCTAGCTGAGACCCCAGGCTCACACCCCATGCCCAGTGTCCCACACACTCAGAGAACTCCTGTCTGAGCTGGCTGGATGGAAGGTACCAGGCTGCTCTTCCGAGGACAGACCTTTCCCTCCCCACCCTCTTGGAAGAGACCACAAAAACAAAGGCCAAGCCAGCTTTGATCTAAGAGGACTGTTTTCATCCTTCCCAACACCGTGCAGCTCCTTGGCCTAGAACACAGGCAATAAAACCTTTCCAAGGCTCCCCATGCAGCCGGCTACACCTGCTGGTCCTGGCCTCTCTTGGCATCACTTTCCTTTCCCGGAAGCTGATGTTTTTCTGTTTGTTCATCTTCTAAGCACAAGTATTTACAAACAGATCTTACTGCTGCTTCTAAAAGCATGCCTTTCCTCTGAATCCTGGTTTCAATGAGTCATACTCTGTTTTGTATGTTGGTGCCTTGGCAGTTGTACAAGGTCATACATTGCTCATGGGTCATGTTTTTACATCTCTTTATACTCTGGCTGCTAACATAGTGTGCAGCATTGAAAATAAATGGCTTTTGGCAATCTGGAACCAACCCCAAATGATCATCAGGAAAAGAATGGGTAAACAAAGTATGGTTTGCACACCAAAATAGTTCTCAGTTTTGAAAAAGAATGAACCTTGTGACATTGTATCCATGCAACAGCATGGATGAATCTCAAAAACAATTCCACTGAATGAAACATGGGAAGAGAAACCCCACCTGACATGCAAGAGTACAGACTGCATGCTGCCGTTGCCATGAGGCTTTAGCGCTACTAGTAAGAATCCATGTGCTGGAGGCCCGTTGTGGACTGTTCACTCCCAACCCCCAGTGGAACTCAAACCCGCAGCTTCTGAAGGAGCGACCAAAGGAACAGATGTCAGAAGGATGGCTTCTTGATTCAATGGGACTACTGGCCTTATTCAAAGGAACGCTGGGAAACTCACACCTTTCCTCTTCACGGACATGATGGTGATTCTCTATCACCTCCTGGACTCTCTGAGACTCTGGGCCTCTGCACATGCCTATGAGGAAGTATCTTGATTAGGTTAGTAGGGATAGGAAGGCGTGTCCACTGTGGGAGGCATTAGTCCCTGGGCTTAGAGAAAGCAATGTGAACAGCATCCGTCATTCCTCTCCCTCTGCTTCTTGACGATAGCTATAGCGTGGCCCTCTGCTCCATGTTCCTGTCCCCGTGCCTTCCCTGCCACAGGAGACTGACTGTATCCTGGAACTAATGAGCCAAAATAAACACTTCTTTCCCTGAGTCATTTTTGTCAGGTATTTTATCACAGCAACAGAGTCACCAAGACAAAAAGCCATGTGAGGCTGGAGAGAAGAGGGCCATCTGCAAGATACAGAGACTGGTCTTGAGAGAACTGAGCTGTCCAGAACTTTGACCTTCGAATTTTAGCTGCTGGAACTGTGGTATTTTGTTTTGAAAGTGTGAATAAACTAACAGAAGGTCAGAATAATAGTGTCTTGGTCAGTCTGGGCAGCTGGAACACAAATGCAGTGGACTGGAAGACTAACTATGGGCATATCTGTGACAGCTCTCCACCATGCTTGTCAATGAAAGCCCTCTTGTTGGAAGGGGTGTGCTCTTGGCCCTTTCCTCTTCTTGTAAGAACATGAGTCACATTTTGGAGATCCACCTTCATGACCTTTTAAACTTGACCTTGCTCTCAAGGGCCCATCCTTCAGACACTGTACAGTTGAAGACCGGGGCTTTAATACACAAGTACTAGGGGAAAATCAGTAAGTAGCAAGTGGCTGTGTAGGCACAGTAGGCGAGGTGTTGACTGCCCAGACAGGGAACCTGCACAGTGATAGAAATCTGCACCTTTGAAGGATGGTTGATGGCTGAAGGGGTTTTTTGCAATGCACGAAAACCACACTGAGTGGTATGTTTGAGATGTGTGCATTTCACACACATATAAATTGCACCTCAATAAAGAATAGAAATAGAAGCCTACTGGATAATGAGCACCACCACCCCCTTTCTCTATCAGTTTGGGAAGATTTATCAAGTGCAGCACAGGCTCTGGCACCATAGCAGTGGGGGAGGGCAGGCTAGGGAG
Organism: Mus musculus; assembly: GCF_000001635.26. Taxonomy (NCBI): domain Eukaryota; kingdom Metazoa; phylum Chordata; class Mammalia; order Rodentia; family Muridae; genus Mus; species Mus musculus. The sequence continues at coordinate 32,016,974 of NC_000080.6, forward strand.
CAGCAGAGCCCACTTCCTGGGTCTTTGGGAGACGTTTCAGCTCCAAAAACAGTTTTTGGAAATTCTTAGATCACAGCCACACAGAGCCAGATTGTGCCAAGTGCTAACAGCTCGTTAGGAAAATCAGGCACCGGGGAAACCGTATTAACTCCTTCGTGTTTCCATGGAGACAGCTGCAGCCCGGGGCTTTTGAGAACCAGCCAGTGCCTAGATCTGCTCAGCTGCTGGCCAACTCCATAGGGAGAAACAAGAAGGAGCCGGGAAAGCCAGGGCAGACCATCTTAATGAGGCTTTAAACTGTGAATTGGACTTACACACAGGCTGTACTCAAGCAAACCAGGCAGAAGACGACTTATCCTGTCCTTCAGCACCGACTCCCCTGGGTGGTGCCTCACTTAAGGGGTGTTGGCACCTTGAGACAACAAGGACCTTCTCAGGCTGTCCATATTCCATTTTTCTCAGGACTTTGCTAACACTAATGAGATGCTGTTAGACCGCACAGAACCTTTGTGACTGGAGACCAACAAGGGATGGGGGAATATGCCCTTTCCTTTGGGAACATCAAACTGTTTGAAACACACACACAGTGACAAAGACTTTACAACCTATTTTCATGAATCACTGCATGTGGCATGTAATATGTGGCACATATGTCCTTTACCCACGCTCCCTCCTCTGTGCCTTAGCAGACATTATTAATAGATCATAGCACTAATCATCACTGAGCCCAGTGCTGGGCTGGGCTGATCCAATTGGTAGTAACTCTTGAGAGCCAATGGGGTTTTGTTTTATGATTTGGGGGGGAGGGGCTTTTGTTTGTTTGGTTTGTTAACCAGTTGTTAAATACACTGATTAAAAATTTATTTGTGGGCTGGAGAGATGGCTCAGTGGTTAAGAGCACTGACTGCTCTCCCAAAGATCCTGAGTTCAAATCCCAGCAACCACATGGTGGCTCACAACCATCCATAATGAGATTCAACTCCCTCTTCTGGAGTGTGTGAAGACAGCTATAGTGTACTTACATATAATAAGTAAATAAAATCTTTTTAAAAAATTATTTGTGAGGTTATACTTAAATAAATGATAACCAAAATACAATGGCAACCCCAAATTCTCTATTCTTTTTTATTTTACACTTACCTATCATCCTGAGGTTAATTACTGTTATATAACTGAAAGTCTACAAACTGGCGGGTGCACATCTTTTCCCGATGCTGTGTTCAGTTATTAGTGGCCCGAACTAAACAACAACGCCTGCGTGGCAGTATTTAATTCATAGACATGGAAAAGTGTTCCAACTGAATGCATTTACATCCATATACTTTGTTCCCCACTGTGAGCCAGGTAGATACTCACCAACACAAGCTGCTTCACACAACCAGGAGAATGTCCACCAACCAAGCAAGTCCCTGCTGCCTGGGATAGAGGCCCAAATACAACACAAGTGTGATTTAAATTGTATTTTTTTCAAGCTTGATTCCATTGATTTCTTTGTGAGTTTCCCATCATGCACACTAGTTCCACTCATCTTCCTATCTCTTCATAGCTACCCTCCGCTCCAACCCACCCCCCAAAAGAAAATAAAAAAGCAAAAATAAATGAACAAACAAGCAAAACAAATCAAAGCATAGAAAACACATCACTGCAGAAGCCATAGCGTGTCACACAGTGTACCCTTCTGCCTACACATCTTCTCTTGCAAATGTGTATTGTAGTGAGCCATTGGTCTGGTTCAAGGCCTCTGGTTTCTGCTACACTACTAATACTGGATCCTCACCGGGACTCCTCTCAGATATCCTGGTGTTGCCTGGTGTCATGGAGGTCCTGCTGCTTTGGTTCAGCAGGGCTGGCCCTTTCACACACTCCAGCAGTTCACAGAATGAAGTAGATGCTGAGGTTGTCCAACCCAAAACCTGGGCCTGGGTGGGAGCTGAACTGGTCAGCCTGATGGCTCTCTCATACTGGCCTCACCAGGGTGAGCTCTCCAGCACTTCCCCAGCTGACCCACCCAATGCTGCAGCCAGAATCGGGCAGGGTCACTCTCCTGCCCCCATGCCCTCAGGGCTAACTCACTCCTCCACCAGAGCCAGCTCCATTGTGCTGTCCAGTCCAGGGAAGGGGCTCACTCTTCCAAGTGCTGCAGCCAGTGAGGGACTGGGCCAGCTCTCCTGCCCTCACACCCTTGATGCTGGCTCACCCATGCCCATTGCCATCGGGGGCAATTCCACTGTGTTGCCCAGGCGAGCTGCTGGTCCTCCAACTACAGCAGGTGGCAAGGGGCGAGGAGAGGAGGGCATCACCATCCACCCATGCCAGCTCATAGCACATGAGTGGCGGGACCAGCGGGACCAGCTCACACCCTCAGGGCAGGCTCACCCACGCTCCCAGCACCAGGGCCAGCTCTACTGTGCTGCCCAGGAGAGGTGCAACAACCAGTGAGGTGCAGGACGAGTTCTGCACAGCCCTTGGGTATCTACATGGTCCCAGGCAGCTGCCCAGATCAGGGACGTCCAGATGATCTTTAGTGGTGATATGAACCACAGACATTGATGCAGACCCCTGCTGCTCCATGGCCATAGACCTTGATATGGCCCTCAGTGGGCAGCGTGAGCTGAAACTTCAACATGGTCTCAGGTAGTAGGGCCAGCTACTCACAACACACTGTTCTGTAATAATATTCCAAGCAATGGCCGCGGCATCCGTGCTGAAAGTGCTGTGGGGTGGCAGCAATTCCTCTTGTGGATAAAAGATTATAACTTGTCTAGGACCACACAGTGTTTGCACTGAGGGCCAGACCTCAGTGTTGCCAAGCAAACCAGAATCAGTTGCAGAAAGTTCACATCTAAAATCCTGTGTCAATGTCTCCAGAGTTCCTCCAGGTGCCCGTGTGTCTCCAACCCATTCCATGTGTTCAAGATGTTTCCATAACACCTCTGTGTGTCAGCCCTCGGGGTGCACAATTATCTGTACACAAACTGGTACTCTCAGAGGTGAACAGAGTTCTCCGCACAGCCCAAGTTTGTGTCCTCTATAGTCAGAGGACCCCTCTGTCCTGGCTGCCTTGCTCCTGGTTATCAGCAAACCTCTGTCATCAGCGTTGTCTTCCACTTGTACACTCTATCAAGAACCAAGGAAAAAATACTTTCCTTTTCCATCTGAAAAGCTCTTTCAAACGCTTTCAAAGAAACCGCATTTTAAGGCTTTCTTTAGAGACAGCCTGACTTTGCAAAGGGGAACACACTGCAAATGACATACCAGGAGATGGCCCAGTCCACCATCCACGGAATGGTTGCTCTGCCTTGCTGAACCTAAAATTTCCCACCCATCCCCACCAGCCCCACACCAAGCATTTAGAGAGAGTACTGTGTGATGCTCACATACAGCAGGTGGGATGGTGAGAAAAGAGAGGAATGGTCTCCTCTCCACTCCCGGGGTGGTGCTAAGTTTTGAGTACTCACAAATTCATCTCCCCATCAGCTTGGATTTTATGATGTCTGTGATGGTTTGAGCATGCTTGGTCCATGGGAAGTGGCACTATTAGGAGGTGTGGCCTTGTTGGAGGACGTGCATCACTGTGGGGGTGGGCTTTGAGGTTCTATGCTCAAGCTCCACTCAGCACGGAAGGGAGTCTCTCCTGACTCAGTGTGGGAAGACAGGTCTACTTCTGGCTGCCTTCAAATGAAGATGTAGAACTCTCAGCTCCTTCTCCTGCACCATGCCTGCCTGGATGCTACCATGCTTCCCACCATTATGATAATGGACTGAACCTCAGAACCTATAAGCCAGCCCCAATGAAATGTTTTCCTTTCTAAGAGCTGCCTTGGTCATGGTGTCTCTTCACAGCAATGGAAACCCTAAGACACCATCAATGCTCTTATACCTCTCTGCCTCAAATGGCAGCTGACAGCTGAAGAGCTCAGGCCCAGCCAGGGACGGTTCCAACAAGTCATGAGCTGAAGGCATAAGACTGGTTGTTTGGTGTCCAGGATTCTAGTATGGCTGGCTGGCTGGCTGGCTGGAGTTCTCTACACACACACACACACACACACACACACACACACACACACACAAACACACCCTGCTGACTCCCTCTCTCTCTCTCATCTAGCCTGCAGAAGCAGGGAGACAGAGACTTTCCAAGGCAATGGTAAACACTGAGCGCACAACCCCAAGCGGCCCAGCCCTCCACAGCCCAGCCAAGAAAACAGTCCTGGTGGGTCAGAAACCCTGAGGCCACACTGGGTCAAGGAATCAGGTTGGTAGGTATAAGCAGGCAGGTACCACAGGATGGAAGAGCCATTAAGAGTGGCTCCTTAAGACTGAAGAAGCTCACATACAACCAGCTTGCTCTCTAACCTGGGTTTGTCTCTCTAGCACCTGATACAGTAACTAGCCCATAACCAACAAATTACCCAGCTGCCTTCCCCCAGAGCTGAGTACTGTAGCATCACAAGGAGGGGGTGGTTTTAAAGAAATCAACTAGTCTTTAGTCCTCGCCCCCCCCCCAACCCCTTGCATCTGCTCTGGTTTCTCTGCACACCTATAGACTCTGGAAGTTCCCGGGTCTGGGGTACTCACTCCCTATGCCATCATGATGGTCAAAATTGATTGTATGTGTGATAGGACCTAGAATCACCTAGAAGACAGAGCTCTGGGCTTATCTGTGAAGAAGCTTCTAGACTGAGCAGGGCACACGGTTCCATGGGGGAGGGTCTCAGACAGATTAAAAGGAGAAACTGGGCCAAGCATCAAATGTCTCTCTCGCTTCCTGATCCTGGATTCAAGTTCAAGGCAAGTCTGTGCCAGGAATCCTGGCCTCCAGAACCCCACTGCAAAGGGCTAGGGGGCTAGGTGGTTCTTATATAGGCAAGCCCAATCTGTCACACTGGCCAGGATGGTCATAAACCCCACTGCACAAAGCTGCACTGGGAATGACAGGGAACTTTGGACTTTTAACCAACAGGTTCCACCACACTGGTTTTCGGATGAATCAAAACACAGATACGCATGCACCCTAGTAGCAAGAGAGGTCTGCCAGCCTTTGAGGTAAAATACGGGAGACCCTCAGAAGCGGGTGGGCAGAGGGGATGACAGCCACTGTAGCTCCCACGTGTCGCTGATCTGCTGATGCACCGCAGAGCAGGAAGCAGTGGCTGGCTGGGCCACGAATGCTCTATCTTCCTGGCTGTTCCTCCAGCAGTCTTCTCCCACAGGCGTGGGCCTGTGTGTAGCTCCATGGCCACATGCCTGAGCTTCTCCAGGATGTCTGTTCCAACTGTCAGAAGCAACAGGAGTTCACATGAACTTAGTCTACCTTCATGGGGCTCTGCTTTGGTAGATCCGACTGCTTGCAGGTATCTCCACTGTGCATCCCTCTGTCCTTCCCAAGAGTCCACCCTGCAGCTGGAAGACCCGGGGTGGGGGCAGCTTTATTCTCAACCGGTGGGCGGGCTGGTTGTTTCAAGAATCCTTTCCCTAGGAAGACATAAAGATCCTCTATCCCCTCCTCATAAGGTCCCAATGACAAATGTACCACAGGAGTCCACAGTTGTTCACCCTGGGGAACCAATGAGTTTATTAGGCTTACTTAATGGATAGGAGATGCTAGCAGCAGGTGGGAGGTGCTAGCAGCAGGGGGAGGTACTAGCAGCAGGGGAGGAGGTGTTAACAGCAGGGGGGAGGTGCTAGCAGCAGGGAGGAGGTGCTGGCAGCAGGGGGGAGGTGCTGGCAGCAGGGGGGAGGTGCTGGCAGCAGGGGGGAGGTGCTGGCAGCAGAGGGGGAGGTGCTGGCAGCAGGGGGAGGTGCTAGCAGCAGGGGGGAGGTGCTGGCAGCAGGGGGGAAGTGCTAGCAGTCTTGTAACTGACCCTAAAGCAACTACAGTTTAAAGATTTCACCCAGTGTCAATGATGGCTTCCCCATAATCGCATAGGTGGAGCCCCTCCTCCTTAGCCTTCCCTAGCTTATATGGTCTAGCACCTCCTAACCCCAGAAGTCACATGCAATCATGCCAGAGTTGCATATAAATGCTTGGGAGGATGGGCTGAAATCTCGGGTGAAGATCAAAGACCCTCCACACCCTTCTTCTCTGTGGGAACTGTCAACAGTCAGCAAAACTAACCAAGATAGATTCTTGCAGAAGGCACAGTCCCGATAAAAATGACAACTGTTCAAAAAAAAAAAAAAATGACAGCTGTTTGCTCGAAAGACCACATTCTTCAACACCGATGGTGAATGTTAGCGGCTACCAGATGGACAACCTGCTAGGCTTGGCCAATGTCTCACAAGAAGGAAGACACCAAGAACATACTAGAGACTTCCATGAGTCATGAAGAACAATGATTCTTGGATATCTCATAATCCTCGAGGGATGTGGGGATGATCTGGCTGTGGCCTCTGTCACCCCATTGAGCATCATTGTCAATCCAGCTGATCTGGCTGGCTAGGCAGGATGTCACCTTCACCTCTCAAGGTTTTACCATCATTGTCTTTGTCATCATCATTATCACCACCACCATCATCACTAGCTGACATTCTGTGTATGAGAGGGCACACAAGAGGGAAGAGGAGTGAGATTAGGAGGAGGAGGGTGGAGAGTGGGGCGGGCCCAAAAGAAAGTATCTGCTTCCAACAGTTGCCAAGACAAAGCTCCACAGCTTGGGAGCTTAAATAGATGTTGTCCCCCAGTGGTGACACCCAAAGTCTGAGAAGGGCCTGACGGGGTCTACTGCATGTCACCCCAGCCTCTGGGGCCAGGAGAGCCATGTGGCACTCTTGGTTACAGATGGATGCCTCACTTCAGTCTTATCCTTTACCATACACGGTTTCTCCCCGTGCCGTGTCTCTTCCCCAACTGTCCCCTCTGTAAGGACACCTCATATTGAATTAGAAACTCCTGACAGCATTTTATCCGACCATCCAGAGCATGTGTTTCCTGTGAAGGTCCCATCACAGATCTGGAGGACATATTATCTAAGAGGACAAGGCCCAAGCCTTCTTGGGAAAAAAAGAGAAGAGAAGACAGATGATGGAGGGAAGGGGCAGGGACCACGTTCCAGGCCCTAGTGGCCCAGAGAGCTCAGGCAGGGCAACGCTGAGGTGCTGGGCCATGAGGAACCCCAGCGAGTCTGCTGTTTCTGGGGTCAGGGGAACAGATGGATAGACAGATTTTTGTTGTGTATTTGTGAATCCAGGCCTTCGTTAGTTTTAATTATGGCTGACAGGGAAAAAGAGATCCTTTCTACCTCCAGGGGACCACTAAAAGGAAGACTCTGGCTATAAGACAACCAAAGCCAAGACCAGGACTATGGACTGAAGGCACACTGCTGGTGTCTGGAGACGAAAAAGAGAGCCAGGCCAGGAGAAGGTGTGTGAGGGCAACAGAGTGATGTCCTATGAGCCCTATGTCAGGGGCACGGAGAGCATAGACGGTAGCATGTTGGAGCCTGGGATTCAGAAAGTTTCCCACTCCCTCTAATCTAGAAGTGGTGCTAAGAAGCTTAGACCATGGAGCCCCTTTAACATTGTATGAAGCCTTGTCAGGGCCCTCAGGAACCCATTAAATCAATGTTCCAGAGGCTTAGAGGTTAGTGACTTAGCTCCTCAGCAGTGGCAGACACACCAACACCATCTACTGAAGCCCTGAGCACCCACAGCAGTGTGGAGCGGTCGGAGCATTTTCTGAGTTTACTGTCTATTTTGGAGAATCTAGAAATCCAGCCTTAAAATGTCATCCCGTGATTATGGGCTGTATGAAATCCATACCAGGCTGATCCCAACCCCAGAATGGGAGAAGATGTTGAGACATTCACCCAGATTGTAAGGGCTGTATAGCTGACTCCACATTCCCTATGGAGCAATGTTTCCATATAGAAGTAGGTTTGGTCACTAAAAATAAAAATAGCCAGAAACTAGCCACCCACTGTCTTTGATGAGCATACGACTCATACAGCTGGGTGAGAACATCCAAAGATCTGAATGTTTAACTCGTCAGGTGTTAAGAGGAGCTATATTCCCAAAGAGAGCAGGGAAGAGGCCAGAGAACGGTGTGCATGAGCAGAGGGGCTCTGGGATGTAGAAAAGAAGGAAGCTCTGGTGTCCAAAGTGCATGAGACACAGAGGTGAAATGGGCTGCATGAGTGGATTTCTGAGGGAATAGACCGCTTAGCATTTTGGCCAAGGAAGCAGATAAAGCCCTGGACTGGGAAGGTTAATTTAGAGTTTGAAGTGAGCAAGGTAGGAGAGGATTAGACAAACGAAAGCTCTGTACAGATAATGGTGACACTACCCTCTCAGCCTTCCATGTTGGGACCTTTGGTGGCAACATTCTTGTTAACCTCAACATGTCTCAGAAATTCTATACTACATGCCCCAGGGTCCTGACCTCTTGAACTTGAAAGGCGTACAAGCTTCCCAGCCCCCACCCAAGTCTGACAGTCTGAGATTGGAGACTTGGAGACCAAGAGGTCTGGGTACTGCATCAGCACTGGGCTATTGGGGGAACATCTGCATAGATACTGTTGTGTCAGAGAGAGGGAGAGAGGGGGGGAGAGAGAGACAGAACCAACCAAGTCAAAAGTAGAAACATTTCTTCTTTTTTTTTTTCAATTTTTATTAGATATTTTCTTCATTTATTTTTCAAATGCTATCCCGAAAGTCCCCTATACCCTCCCCCTGCCCTGCTCCTCTACCCACCCATTCCCACTTCTTGGCCCTGGTGTTCCCTTGTACTGGGGCATATGCTTTTAATTATGGCAGACAGGGAAAGAGAGATCTTTTCTACCTCCAGGGGACCACTAAAAGGAAGACTCTGGCTATAAGACAACCAAAGATTGGAGACTTGGAGACCAAATTTTGTACTGGGGCATATAGAGTTTGCAAGACCAAGGGGCCTCTCTTCCCAATGATGGCCGACTAGGCCATCTTCTGCTACATATGCAACTAGAGACACAAGCTCTGGGGGTACTGGTTAGTTCATATTGTTGTTCCACCTATAGGGTTGCAGACCCCTTCAGCTCCTTGGGTACTTTTCTCTGGCCTCCTCTATTGGGGGCTCTGTGTTCCATCCTATAGATGACTGTGAGCATTCACTTCTGTATTTGCCAGGCACTGGCATAGCCTCACACGAGACAGCTATATCAGGATCCTTTCAGCAAAATCTTGCTGGCATGTGCAATAGTGTCTGTGTTTGGTGGCTGATTATGGGATGGATCCCTGTAGAAACATTTCTACCTGAAAAATTTTAAAGCTCACATTCTAAGATCAAAATCAAAACAGAAAATAATGATCAAACTCACTTCAAGAATTCACCAGTGGCAATGTCACCCACATCCATCAAAAGAAATGCAGCCCACAGGAGTGGTCAACTACCCTTCACCAAGATGGCCCGTGTTCTCCATCCCTGTGATGGCTAATCTTAATTGTCAACTTGACTTTACCTGGGATCATCTGAAGAGAGAATCTCAGTGAAGGACTGTCTATGTTGAGTTGGCCTGGGGAATGTCTGTGGGAGATTGTCTTAATTGATGTCAGAAGACCTAGTTCACAGCGGATAGCACTATTCTCTATTCAGGGGGTACTAAGCTTTGTAAGTAAATCTAACTTAGCACAGGCAAGCCAGCATGTGTATATTTATTTATTTCTTCTTGACTGAATGTGATATGACTATTTGGAGATCTCTCCTTGACTTCTGTACCATGGTGGACTATAACCTGGAACTGTAAATTTAAATAAACTCCTTTCTCCCCTAAGCTGCTTTCTAATAAGCTATTTTACTGCAGAAACAGATATGAAACTAGAACCCCTTCCCTCTGTTGTCTGCACCTGCTCTTACTGACCTCAGATCGCAGCCTCAGTCACCATCTACATGTGGGTGGTTATGCAGCATCAGAGCTTCAAGCCAGGCCTGCTGCTCCCATCCAGGAAACAGAGTGGACCCAGCCAACTTTATCTTTCCTTGGCCATTACCTGACCTTGCCAATGTCACATGTCCTCAGATAATCCATTGTTATTGGCCTCCTTCTGCCTGCTGCCTGCCTTCCTCACTCAGGTGGTAGCGACCTTAGTCTTACAATTTCTCAGGGAACCCTTCCATGACCTTCCTCTCCCCGACATGCCAGCTTTATCAGTGCACACTGTAAGTTCTTTCTAAAGTCTGTCTGAAGTCATTCTGAGCTTCAACAATAATCCACTCTTGGCTTCTGCCCTTTGTAATCTCGACCCAACAGGTGGAGGGATTCAGTTAAGACCCAAGTCAGAGGTCTCTCTTCTGCCCACAGGTCTCCAAAGGCTCTCGTGCCACTCAGAGGGGAAGCCAAGGTCCTTTGCATGCCCTACAGAGCTGTCCTCCATCCCTGCTCTGTCATTGCTGATAGATCTGCCTCCTTCACTCTACTCTCTACTCTGCTTTAGCTCCACAGCGCTTCAACTCCCATGATGCTCTACCTCCTATAGTGCTCCCTCCACGCCTCATTACAAACTGAAACACTCCCCAGGGAGGGAGGGAAAGGCTCCGGAGGTGAGCAGAGGATTACATGTCTGGGAAGTGGAAACCGGAAGATTCTCAGAGACCTCTCCCCTGCTTTATAGAGGTCTCCTCTGAGAAGGAGACTGAGCAGCGGAGCTGCAGAGATTCATTGGACCCTTCGGCTGCCTGCAGGTTGTGCAGAGCTCGGGGTCACAGCTTTCATGAGCTATCACCCATGGTGGGCCGCTTTGCAATGATGCAGCTGCTTTTCTGCACCACCCCTCTTCCTGTAACCCCTGACCCATACTCCTGTTAGTAACCCCAATTAAAACTCATGACCCACCAAACGACTTTGGTGCAGTCATTACTTTGGTCTGCTGTGGGATTCTTTTCTGGGGACGTGTGTCCGTCACACAACCATGTTCCATCTCCGTTTTCCTTCACTCCCATTGCTCCATGCTCCCTCCCATTGCGCTGCCTCTGACTGCTCTTCACCTCCCGTCATGCCCGCTGCCCTGTGCCATCTCTCATTGTGCCCCATTTCCCATTATGCTCCATCTCCCAGCATGCCTTACTTCTCAGTAATCCACCGCCCACCATGCTCTGCCTCCTGTCATGTCTCCTTTTGCCTCTGCTCCAACCATGCCCTCCTTATCTCCCTTCCTTTGTGCTTCCTCACCTATAGTGGCTCCATCACAGTGCGATTGGCCTGCTATGCTCTGGCCCGCTGTTCCCTATACCAGACCCACTCCTTTCAGAGCCTCGCCTTTGTTACTCCTTCTGTGACTCTCCCCATTACACAGATGCTGGTTCTTCTAGGAAACACACAGTGCCACTTCAGATTGATTTTTAACCTCCAGCCCATATTCCCCAGCTCCCATCTCTGCCTCGTCCCCGCCCCCCGCCCCCTGCCCCTCCCCCTTGGCCCTTGACATAGTCTGACCTCCAGACACTAACAGACCATCTCTCCATCTCCCTCACTGTCATGTAAGCACCCGGAGGTCCCAGTTTGACTTCATTCTCTGTTATACTCCTGGCCCAGGGAACAGTTGGGGGCATATGGCCGGCAGCTGCTCATTATGTGTGTACAAGCTAAATGGAGTTTGAAGACTGAAAGAGCTTGAAGTATGCCTGTCCTCCATCAGCCTCCAGGTGCTTCTGAGGAAGCCAGGTAGCCAGACTTACAAGGGCTCCCTCTGCTCCTCACTTTTAGAAAGGAAAGGCTAGTGGGGCCCCAGGAAGGAGCCAGGCAGATTGCCTTGGGAGATTGAAGGTGCTGACAGGCAGCTGGCTCCTGGCATCTGCGTCACCTTGGCAGCCTGTCCAAACCAGAAGGGAATTCTCCTTCCTGCTCTTCTGGGTGGGGAGAGGATGCCTCCCTATGAATGGTGCTCAAGTCTGAACTCCTGGGAGGTTGCTGTTTTGGATCGGCTCTTGGGGTGACGCTGTGTGGCTGTGCAAAGCCTGGGAACACGGGGGCATTAGGACCAGGAGCGAGACGCACACTTGGCTCCCTGTCCTATCTGGCAGAGGGTTCCTGCAGAGCTGGAGGTATGTGTGAAAGGAAACCCCGACCGTGCCTGCCGGCTTTACATCTGTTGCTCTGACCTGACTCAAGGCATCCCAAGGAGGATGTCTGTCATCTTGGCTTGACTGAATCCCCCAGCAACTCGCCCCAGACAGCTTGTAGAACCTGACCACTCATGCAGAGGGGGAAAGAACATGGGCTAATCACCAGAGCAGGATGGACAAGAGCAGGGTGAGAGAGGAGCCAACAACCGGAGACCCTTCTCAGAAGACAGCTAACACTCAGAGAGGACCCAGGAGCCCAGGCTCTGGTGGCTTTCTGATTCTAGAGGGCAGTGGGTCTTATAAATGCTACGTTAGCATATAGACGTTAGCAAACGTCTGGTGGGATAAGAGGTGCAGGTGGATGGCAAAAAGCCTTTTAGCTGGAATGAACAGCCCAGGTTCAGTTTCGAGCTTGAAGGTACCTGGATAGCAAGGAGGAAGCAAACTTGATCAGGACCTGTTGCTTCGTGGCGAGTGGCTGCGACATGCTCCCGAGGAAGCGACCCAGGAGTGGACGTTCCAGGCTTCAGTTCCTCCTACTCTTCCTGACTCTGGGATGTGTCCTGATGATGGTGATCCTGCTGCATCCTCCCCCGCCCACCCTGCACCAGGCTGTCACAGCTCAGGCCAGCAAACACAGCCCTGACACGGGGTACCGCCTGGACTTTGGAGACTCTCAGGAGTGGGTCCTGGAGGCTGAGACTGAAGGTGATGAGTACAGTCTCTTGGATGGCCTGCCATCCTTCATCTCCCTGCAGGAGGATCAACTGCTGGTGGCCGTGGCCTCACCCAGAGCTAGGAGGAGTCAGAGCCAGGGCAGGAGACAGGGCAGCTACCAGTTCATCAAACACAGGAGCAGGAGATGGGATGAGGAAGCCCTGGAAAAGGACTGGAGGACCGAAGAGGATGGGGAGGAATCAGAAGAGGTGCTGACCCCACTTGGCCCGGACTCAGATGGCCTCAACAAGCCACTCAGTGCCCGCCTGCCCCTGAGGAGAGTCCTGCCCGAGGTGCGACACCCACTGTAAGTAAGGGCCCTGCCATCTCTTCTCCAGTCTAAGCGTGTGACTCAGTGGTAGTAAAGTCCCAGGTGCCAACTCTGCAGTCTGCCTCTCCCATCCTTAGGACAGTGCTCCCTTAGGACAGTGCTCCTTAAGATGTGGGCCCTGGGGCCAGATATCAGCCTGGCTGATGAAGTGCCTGAATTGGAGATCCTCAAATCCTGTCTCAGACCTGCTCAGTCAGAAGCCCCAGAGTCACTGATGAGCTACTAACAAGTCCCGAGGGAGGGACGATCTCATTCGTTCATTCTCTTCCCAGGCCTGCCTTTAGTCCCCCTAGGTCACACAGTGAGATGGGAGCAGAAGCTTCGAGGAACCTTCCATCTCTCTCTCATGCTGACTCCAGGGCAGTCTTCACGTTGGGTTACTATTAGTGTTTACCTTTATCTGGGGTCAAAGAAGCAGATGCAAGAATTGCAAGAAATGTCTACGTACTTCTTGCCCTGTGCCTGGTTTTAATCTAAGAGCTTTCCCTGTGAGACCCATAAGGCCCTAGAAAAGTCCACTTGCACTGTACGAATGTTAGCCTCACGCCTGGTTTGTACAGTTGAAAGTAAGGCACAGAGAGGCCCTGCAGCTTGCTCACTGCAGCTAGTAAGTGTCAAAGGAGAAATTTGAATTGTGGCATTTAAGTGCCAGGGGAGCCTGTAGCGTCACTTTCTGCTCCTCTCCTTGGTCCCTACAAGAAAGGAACAGTTCCAATGCCTGAGAGTTCGTGTGTTGCACTGCCTACAACTCAGCCTGCAGGGCGCCCCACCCCAGGATTCAAGCTTCTAGATGTATGTGACATGCAGATTTGTGCCCAGGGAGACAGTAGCTCACTCTCTAGTCCCCGGTCCCTTCCCACCATGAATAGCCACAGAGACAGACAAGAGATTGCCTGCTCACATCCAGAAGCAATGTGGCTGGGTAGCTAGAGTGGCCTTGGGCCCTGCCCTAGAAGCCATGGCTCTTTCCACAGCCCATTGAGCTTTCTGGAAAGCAAACATCATCTATCCCTGGAAGCAAAATGACATGTGTGGGATAACTAGGAGCAGGGCCGGGACTCTTTGGACCCCTAACCCCTCTCAGCCTGGTCGCTGAGCCACTCACGTGCACAGGTGTGCAGATCACTGGGAGCACGAGCCAGTTTAGGTTGTGTGTCCTGCAATACTCACCTGCCCTGAGTCCCAGTTCTGCTATGCTAACTTCACACTTTGGCTATAAAAGTTCTTCCCAGGACACTCCTGCCCTGCTCTGGTTTCGGGCTGTCTTTGAACTCACAACACCTTGTAGAACAGACATGGCTCTGAGTGTGTGCATTTCTGCAGTGCCTGCTTCCCCTGCTGTGTTGAGTCTGCAGAAGGTCAGGAGCGATTGCACACTGCATGACCCAGCATCCCGCACACCCCATACAGCTGCTGGATGAAGGAACAGCTTAGCAGTTCATTCCGTGCGTGTTCTCACTGGCTGAGAGCTAGAGTGAACATCTCCATTCCATAAACAAGAAACACTGGCTCTGGCTTTGGGGATGTGTGTGTGTGTGTGTGTGTGTGTGTGTGTGTGACTGTGTTTCCAAAGCACCCTACACATGCACACATGTGCTTGTGCACCTATGACCTGTGCGTGCACTGTGTGTTGAGTGTATATTATGCTATGTACTTTAAATGGGGTGTGTGGTGGGTAGTACATGTGCATAGTAGTTTAGGGTTTGGTATCTGCAGGTTGTGTGGTATGATAAGCATAGGTGTGAGCTATATTGATATGATGGTGTGTGTGTTTTCAAGCTGTGGATGTAGACTGTACATACATACATAGTATATCTATTGTGCATTGGGGCATGTATTATGTGGAACTGTGTGTGTGTTAAGTTGTGTGTTTGTCTTGTTTTTATGTAGTGTGTATGTGTATTGTGCTGGGACAGTGTTTCATATGTATTATGGGCCTTTGTGTATATTATATGTGTTATACATATTGTATGTGCTGCATATGTGCTGCAAGTGCTCTGTGTGTAAGACACATGTGCGTGTATTATGCATTTATTATGTAGTACATGGATATGCTGTGTGTACAGTATGAACTGGGTGCATTTTGTGGCATGATTACTGGGCACAGGTGTAGATGTTACTATGTTTAGCATGCAGGAGTATAATGTGTATACATATGGTACATGTGTGTATGATGTGACATGTACTGTGCCTATGCCTATATGTATATGTTATGATACAATATTTTTTATGTTCTATGGGGCATGCATATGTGTGTTCTATAGCTTGCATGCGTGTAACATGTGTGTTGTAAATGTTTCTTGCAATGGTCATGTGCTTGTGTGCAAGTGTGTTTCATGTGTATATACTTGTGGTGCAATGTTCATGTGTGCACAGGAGTTGGTGGTACAAGTGGATACACATATACCAGGTGTGTTTGATATAAACATGCTTGGATATATACGTATACGTTGGGCAGACCGTTTCTTTGGCTGTTTCTTCCCTCCATGGTAACCAGTGCATCGCAGTTGTCTGGGACCTACCCCATTTCCACACTGAAAGGTCTCTGGCGTCAAGAAACCTCTTTGCTTCCAGTGAAGCACACACTTGGGCACTCCAATCTGGGAGTCTCAGTTACCAACTCTATGTAGAGGTAGACAGAGCCCTCTGCTGGTCACTGGCAGTGAGTGCAGTCGATACAACCAGCGCTCATACCTGCAATCTGATTCCAGGCACAACCTCTACCCTATCCAAGGTAGCAGTGTCCCCCACCCCCATCCCATTCTACTGGGTAGAAAAGCAAGAGACACCACATAGTAAGCACTGTATGTGGTGTGGAGCCCTGAGCTTTCCTGCCAGGGCTGGGAGACCTCTGCCTCTGGTGTCCCTTGTCCCACACGCCTCCAGTCTCCTCCCTGACTCCTAACCCAGGCATGTCCTCCTGACCTTCACCCAGACCCCACACCACCCTGGTTTTTGTCAGTCTCCTGGCTAGGTTTGAGGTCTCCTCAAGAATTGCAGCTGGAGATCAGTTTGCATGGAGGACATTCAATGGAGTTACTGATAATGAAAGACTGAAATATAAAAAAATACTAGAGTAAAAGAAGCCAAAAGACAGGCTCATGGTGGTACATGCCTGTGACACCAGCACTCGGTGAAGGAGGGTGCGGCAGGAGAATTGTGGGTTTAAAGACAGCCTGAGCTACACCACTAGACCCCCATCTCAGAACAAATGTCTCCAGACAGAGGCAAACTCTAGTAAACATATAATATGTGCTAGAGACTCCCCCAATAAGTGGCTTTTACCTCCTGAATCTGCTTCACAGATCTGTTCAGTGGGGTCCATTTTATGAATGAGGAAAATCAAGGTGTAGAAAGGGGAATGGGTTGGTGCCATGTGACCCAACAGCCTGTTCGATGCCAAAGTTAAGCTCTTAAACCATTATGGTAGACTCCGAGTCTGCCAATTTCTGGACCAGGCCTGGGAAAGACACCTGAATTGCAAACATTTAAAGCTTGCCGGTCTTAAAGCTGGTCACCTCCCAGCCTCTGAGAGTGCATTGGTGGATGCCTACCACAGAATCCTTAGTAGTACCAAGGAGCTGAAACTGCCCAGAGTCTCGTCCCAGAACACCAGAGGGCTAAATGCAACCTACAAAGTGCCCATCTGGCTTACACTTAATATTTGTGGTGCATCCAAGCACCCAGAAGGCTTGTTTGAAGTACAGGCTCCTGGGCACTACAGATGCTCTGAAGATGCTCTGGGAACCCTGTTCAAAGTCAACTTTCTAGGTCAGGTTAGCCAGAGCAGGGATCCTCAACCTTCAACATGCCTGTGAACATGCAGTAGTGGGTTGGTGGGCAGAGCTGGATTTCGGAGGTCTGGGCTGCAGCCTGAGAGGCTAAGTCTGCTGTCCTGGCTCTGCTTTCAGCAGCCAGGGCCTACACCAGCGGATCTCAAGTATGTGTAGGCCCAGTTCGCCTGTGTGTGAGTTCAAACACAGACATTTGGTCTTTGTGCCCCACCTCATATCTGATCCATGAGGGTGAGATGGCTTTTGCAGGCAGCCAGGCTGAGAAGCAGGGTCTAATTGCACAAGGCTGGTCTCCAGCATTGAAAGCCAGTGGAAAGAGCTTGGGAGGGGTCTCTTCTCCTGAGCTAGGAGGTAGCTGTGTTGTCGAGCAGAGAGCAGTGTCATAATTCATGGTCCATTCCGTTCCCTGAGATGCCTGGGACATGCCAGACAGTGGGTCACCTGATGACTCTCTGCTCCTCTTGTGAGTTCAACAGTCTGACCTGTGAGAGACAATGGAGCTATGACTGACAGGGCGGCAGAGGGAGAGGAAAAACAGAACTAGGAAGGGACCCAGCATCCCCATTCCCACCAAAACATTGTCAGTGAAGTTTGGATCTGGGCCTAGCCGGCCATGTCATGAGGGCAATCAGAAGACACCATGCTTCTGTCCCTTGAGGCCCATGTGGTGTGGCCATGATGGGGGACAATGTTTCCTCTGATCCCTCTCACTGCCACATGGCTGAGGCAGAAACTGCTCAGTATAACCCAAAAGTCCAAAGTGCTTAAGGGTGCCAGTGTGAGGAGGGGGCTTGCTCTGTGCTGGCCTTAGGGATCTGGGGAGAGGTCAGCCTGCATGAGATTCCCTCTCATTCCTAGGGAGGAGAACTTACACCAGTGTTAGTTACCTGGCCCCACCCAGGTGGGATCCATAGACCTATGGCATCAGCCCTGCAGACTCCAAGGCCCCACTCAGACTAGTGAGGGGTGGCAGTAATCGCTACATCAGATGTTCCCTGTGGCACTAACACTCATGTGAAAGTTGGATGCTTGGGACATAGCTCAGTGCAAGGGAATGTGCTTAGCCCATTCCATCCAAGAATCAAGCCCCAGTACTGGGCTCGGGGAATATGAGGAACTGGAGAGACGGCTCAGCAGTTAGAGCCCGCATTGCTCTTGCAAACAGCCTGAGTTTGCAATATAGCTCCCATGGCATCAAGTTCACAGTTGCTTATAAATCCAGCTCCAGAGGATTCAATGCCCTCTTCTGACCTCTGCAGGCACCTGTATGCACATGTGTATACACACAGACACACATACACAGAGACACTCACACACACACACACACACACACACACTCACACATACATACACATACACACTTTTGTTTAGAATATTGTTTCATCGGTCAATAGAAGAGCAGGCAGAGACCATACTTCTATCTCAGTTGTAGTGTTAACTCCTCACTTAATTCACAGTCTTTTCTGACGGATATTCATATGATCTGAGGTCACTCCTTTTGAAAATGCACTAAAATTATGTACGCTTGCCTGCAGCTTTTTAAAACGCCGTTGAAAGTATATTTAAATGTGCACTCTCGGAGTCTGAGTTTAAACTCGTCTAATGTTAAATGGAGGGCTGCTATGGGTCAAGTTACTGTCACAGTAAGAGCCTAGGGTAGAGAGGTATAAGCCAAGGGCACCACTGGCACTGGCCACGCACACACTCCACTTAGGGCAGACTATCCAGGCCTCTCTGTGCTCAGAGGCTGACCTGGCCCGGGAGGGAAATCTTACTTTATTGTGTTCTGTTTTGTTCCATATTTACCTGTGCTACTATTGTGTGACTAGGGCAAAGTGAGAGGTACAATTAGTCAAAGACTGCTTAGCCATACCTCAAACTTACTCAGATACTTTTTATCCTTTTGAACATACACCTAATTTCTACCTACAATTATTTTTAAAGATATCCAGTAAGTCGGCTGAAGGCACAGGGCTAAGGATCGACACCCCTGGGCATGGCAGCTGTGGGCGAGCTGCCCAACAGTGGTAGACAGGGTGGGCTATTGAGTCTTCCCCAGGAAGCCCCGAGGCACAGCTGGCGCACCAGCTCGGAGAGTTATCGCCTTAACAGGGATTTTTATAATGAGTTGTTTCTGTGGCTCGCAGCTCAGTTTTAGCTCTCCCGTTTTTCAGCTTGATTGCCTTTTCCTTTCAGATCTTTCAGCTTGTTTCCATCCACACATAGTATATAATTGAACATGGCAAAGTCTTCTCTCATAGTCTGCCGTGCAACATGACTCATTGGGGTACCATGTTCTCTCATACCGCTCTGCCCTCCATAGTAAGGGGGCTCCCCACTTCATAGGCCGATGTAGCTGTACTGCTATCCTCCAGCTATCTGAAACACTTCCATCAGTCACTAGTTTTCTGGAAACTACCTCTGCAGTGGGTGAACACCAAATGTTACATGACACATGAACAGCACTGACGCAGGCTAACCTCTGCCACCTTTTAGTGAAGACCCTGGCGCCCAGTGACCTCATCAGGACATACAATATTTTTTAATGTGTGAAAAATTAATGAGTCTCCTACCAGATCTACAGGGTTGTCTGGAACTTGCTTTCTGATTCACTCTAATAAGTGAGCATCCAGGAACATTCACAAGGTCCTCTCAGGTCTAAGAACAGAGATGCTCACCTTACTTAAGGGACTGGCCTCAGACTGGCCTCCAGTGAGGGAGGGCACGAGGGATGGGCAAGACTGGAGATCAGAGACATGTGAGGGACTCCCAACCCATCTCCAAGGCGCTGGCTTTTCTGACACCCCAAGGACAGGCATTCTGGCTCCTGCCCAACTGCTCTGCCCTCGCTTGGCCTGCAGTTACAGCTGTGGCCCAGGCGTCCACATCACTCAGGAATTTGCTTGCAGTGCAAGGTTTCAAGGCCCCATGCAGACATTCTCAGTGTGACTGTGCATCCAACAAGATTCCATTGTCAGTGATGCTCACTAGCATCAGAGAGCTCTGCGCTAACCTCCTGGGGTGTCCTGCTTTATCTGTGGCCTTCTCATGGTGGCTGATGATCTCTGAACTTCTGAAGAACAAACTCTTCAGGCAAACATTCTGGATCCAGTCAGGGTTCAGAACCATGACTCCATTTGGTACCCATCTGTGATCCAGGGTCAGAGGTAAGAAGGGATTTATCTCATGAAGCCCCAAAGAGAGGGTGTTACTGCCCTGAGAATGTGTGCCCTGGTAGAAGATGGCAGGTGACAATGGTGTAGGTAGTGGTGGTGCAGGTGACAATGGTGCAGTTGTCAGTGGCGACTTCCTCTGATGACTCTGCCCTTCCTATGTACCTGTGTCACCTGCAAGTATTTGGTCCATTGTACTAAGGGTTCTCTCCAGCCATGTTCTGGCCTTGTGTGGAAGTTGCTGTTCCCAGCTATTGCCTACAGGCAAGGTAGAAAATTAGATTTCTCATCATGATGGAAGTTGGTATTGACTCCTGTCAGTTAGTGCTGTGTGCTCCTTGAGTGCACAGCCATCCTGGGTGCTCCTCCAGTACACAGCCAGCCTGGGTAGTTCTCCAGTACACAGCCAGCCTGGGTAGTTCTCCAGTACACAGCCAGCCTGGGTATTCTTTGAGACTAAGAGCAGAATCTTCATTCTTTGAACAAACCCTTTTTTCCATATTTGTTTGTTTGTTTAATTTTAAGTGTGTTTTGCCTATGTGTATGCATGTGTACCATATATGTGCCTGATACATGCCCAAGGAGGTCAGAAGAGGGCATCAGAGCCTCTGGAACTGAGGTTAAGAACGGTTGTGAACTGTTTGTGGGTGCTGAGAACCAAACCTGGGTCCTCTCCATTAGCAGTAAGTGTTCTTAACCACAGAGACATCTCTTCAGCCCCCTGAAAAGATCTTATTTAACGAAGATGAGCAAGACCAGCCCTAGCCCCACCCCCTAAAGAGTTCTAGGTCCACTGGGGTACACTGACAAGCAGCTGCAGGGCAAGAGATAAGATATGGAAGGCCACCTAGGGGCGGGGGGGACTCCCACTGGTGTAGTGGGAGCAGTAATGACAACACAGCTTTAGGAAACTGCTAGAACACTTTCTACCCTGGCCAGGGGACATGGGAGGGAGAGGCTAGTGCTCCAGCCAGGCCAACTGGTACAATGCGGTGACTCAGCCTCTTCAGAACACCATGCAAATGCATCTGCCAAGTTCCCGGGGGTGGGGGGCAAGCAGTGAGCATGCTTTGACATGCTTCTCGGCGTGGGGACTGTCCCTCTGCATTCAGGCCACACTCCTGCCCTGGAAAGAGGTGTTTGTCCAGATGCTGGGTAATTAGCGATGTCCATAGCAAAGGCGGGCTCCAAACCTGAGTCAGCTTGGTTCCTTGTTTAAGCTCTCCCAATGCTCCCTCAGAAGGTGAGGCAGTGCAGGCAGGGCCGGGCTTTGGGACACATGTCCAGCACTAAAAAATTGGGTTGGTAAGACGTTTGTCAGACAGCAGCCCCACCATTTAATAAGAACAATGCCTTCAGCTCTGGTCTCCTCTGACCTGAGGAGGTGGTCCGTATGGTCTGTGTGAATCTTGAAGGTCGTGAGGGCTTCTTCCGGGGAGAGGAGGTAGGTCCTCTCCACACTGCACCAGGAGACCCACCCAGCTTTGTGGAGTCATGCACTCTCTGCCCATCAAACCTACAGAAGCCCTGTCAGCCTGTGTGCTGTAACCATTCACACTTCCCATCCATCTGCTCACCACGTCTCTCAGTCTGAAGAGAAAACACACAAGTGTCTGGTCGTCAAACTCAAAAATTTTGGAAAGAGAGCACCCTTTGAAATTCTAGCTCCTCTAACTGTCTGCCTACTATAAAGGGACCCTACAGAATCAAGAACACTAGCTGAGCGGTGGTGGCACACGCCTTTAAACCCAGCACTCAGGGGGCAGAGACAAGCAAATCTGTGAGTTCTGAACCTCTGAACATGTAAGCCAGCCCCAATTAAATGCTGTCCTTCATAAGAGTTGCCTTGGTCATGGTTCATAGCAGTAAAACCCTAGCTACGACAGCGTCTGTGCCACCTAAATACATACATACATACATACATACATACATACATACATACATACATACATATTAAATAAGCGTTAGAGATGTAGCTCAGTGGTAGAGCACTTACCTAAGTGAGCTCAATGTAGCCCTGACAAATACATACACACACACACACACACACACACACACATCTATAAACAGCACCTTACAAAAATGATGACAGAGAGTCCACACTCACACTTTTTTCACACCTGGCTCAAGAGGAAAATGGTTCTAATTTTTAAAATGAGGAACCTGATCACTTCCAAACACTAAGCAAAGCTACAAATGGCAGAGCAGCTAATGGCATAGCGTGCTGCCAGGCCCAAAGACCCACCCAGTTCCTGGAACCTACACAGTAGCCGATGAGAACTGTCTTCAGCAAGTTGCCCTCTGACCTCCACTCACTTGCTTATTTGTGCATGCACACACACACACACACACACATGCATGCACACATGTAAATGTAAAACCTCACAGACATCAGTTATTCTTCTCACCTGTATGACTGAGTGTTTGACAGAAACACTGCTGGAAGGAGAACATATTTGAGCTTATTTGCGCTCGTGGCTGATGGGATTAAGTCTATCGTGGCTGGAAAGGCATGTGGGCTGCAGCAGCTTGGTCCACAGCTCCCAAACATCTCTGGTCTTCATCCCAAGTGTCACTACTACTCAGTAAAAGCTCCCACTCTGGTGAGGAAGGGACCAGGCAGAGGGACACTCAGCATCATTGGGGAACTGTGTCCCCCAGACAGGGCTAGGCCCAGACTGGTGACTCCGACCCAGAAAGAAGTTTCACTTTAAGTGGGACCTTTTGTAAAGTGTGAGTGCTGGGCTGCTCTGTGTCTTAGGCTGTTATCAGTTTCCTCTACAGTGGACTCTCTGACAGCAATTCAGGCAGACTCTGAGCCCCTCCTTCACTTCAGAGCTGAGGTGTAAGGCGCAGACAATACAGTGGGTCAGGGTATCCAGACAGGGGTGGCTAAAGCAGGAATCACCCAGAAATTCTGAATGTAGAGTATCTGGGGCTCTGCCCTGTACCACTCAAATGGCCTAGGGGAGTAGGCTGCCTGCTGAGTCTCAGTTCCCTCATCTGCCGTGTTGACTTTGCCATCCATTCCCCCTATACACTTGAGGGCCACCATCTCAGAGAATGGGACCAGCTCCCTGCAAGTACAAAGAAGGAGCTGGCTGGATTCAGCTGGGCTCTTGGGATCTGAAGGTTGAGAGCTGGAACATGCTGCTACAGTGTGTTTTGGGATTTCTGTGTGGCCGCTTGAAATCCTGGGAGAGCCACTGAACTGGGATGGGAGGAGGCTACGGTCACAGTGGCCCAGCCAGGCATGAAGAGTGAGGGACAGTTGGCAGAAGAAGAAGCCTTCTCAACTTCCCCTGGAAGACTCCCTAACACTCTTCCCCACAGGTGTCTGCAGCAGCACCCTACAAGTGGCCTGCCTACAGCCAGCGTCATCCTCTGCTTCCATGATGAGGCCTGGCCCACGCTCTTGAGAACTGTCCACAGCATCCTGGACACAGCACCCAGGGCCCTGCTGCAGGAGATCATCCTTGTAGATGACCTCAGCCAGCAAGGTAACCCTGGATCACTGGGAGGCTCTGACCTTGGGACAGAAGGGAGGAGGGGAGGACAAAAGGAAGGGGGATTTCATGTAAAAGAGGGAGTTCAAGCCCACAGGCAAGCTTCCAATGAAGAAGGAACACATACTCCAGTGTGCATATATATACTCCAGTGTGCATATATATACTCCAGTGTGCATAATTAATGGCTGAAGGACCCCAGCAGAGGTCGGTAAGGTGGCAAGGAGGGGCAGAAGAAGAATCATCTAAGCTAGGAAGGACAAGGACAGGGAACTCCCAGGACTTGGTAAACCCAAG
The DNA here is from genome assembly GCF_000001635.26 of Mus musculus. Classification (NCBI taxonomy): domain Eukaryota; kingdom Metazoa; phylum Chordata; class Mammalia; order Rodentia; family Muridae; genus Mus; species Mus musculus. Next base: position 32,040,826 of record NC_000080.6, read on the forward strand.
AGGCCCCTGGGAAAGTCACTTCAGTCAGCTGGGGTTCTCTTCCTCAGCCTTTGACTCCCCGCACATCCTGTTATCCTCTCTCCAAGATATCGTGTCTAAAGAAGGTGGTCACCACGTGGGTGCTCACTGTCTCCTGGGTGCTGGGCAAAACCTGACAGCTGTCCAGAAGGGAAACTGAGGACCAAAGATGAGAAAAAGACCAGAGTTGAGTTATGCTAAGAGAGGGAGAGTTGGGCCCAGAGCCAGACTGTAGGATGTGGGGGATGCTTCCTCTGTCAGGATGCTCAGGACAAGAAACTGCATTAAAAAGCAGTCATCAACAGAGAAATTCTCACCTGATTCCCACGTAAGTGAATGGGTCTCAGACCTCCATTTTCTGAACCCCCTAGACAGACTTGCTAAAACTGACTATGGCTGTGGGGTGGAAGTGGGAGACTGCAATCCCAGCTACTTAGAAAGCCGAGGCAGAGGCTTCACAAGTTTCAGAAGGCCAGCCTGTATGAGCGAGTTCAAGGCCAGCTTAGACAATTTAGTGAGAACTTTTAGCAATTTTTTTAAAACTATGAGCCAGGCCTGGTGGCACACACCTTCAATCCCTGTACTCTGGAGGCAAAGGCAACCGGATCTCTGTGAGTTCAGGGGCAGCCTGGGCTACATATTAAGACCCTATCTCAAAGAAAACAAATAATGAACATGCCAAACTGAATAGGGAAGTTGAGGCCCATAAAGTTTCGATGCTCCACAAAGAGCGAGGCCAGCTGAGAAAAGCTGGGAGCAGGAGAGGTCCTCCCCAGGGAAGAATTTACCAATAGGTTGTTCAATGCCAATCAGTAAGCCCTGAAAACATACATAAAATATTATATGGACTCAACAGTTTAGATAGATAGATAGATAGATAGATAGATAGATAGATAGATAGATAGATAGATGGATGGATGGATGGATGGATGGATGGATGGATGGATAGATAGATAGATAGATAGATAGATAGATAGATAGATAGATAGATAGATAGATGTGATAATAATTAGTGAAAACGAGGCCATTAATTTGAAAATTTGAAAGAGAATGGGAGGGGTATATGGGAAGGCTTAGGGGAAGAAAAAGGTGAGAAGAAATGTTATAATTAAATTATAATCTCAAAAAGAAAGCAAACAAAGGACTGGGATATAGCTCAGGAGTGGAGCTCTTGCCTGTTGGGGGTGAAGCCCTGGGCTCCATCCTCAGTGCCTTCTGAGTCACCTCAGGATCTAGATCTCCGTTGTGCAAAGGAATCTGCTCGGCACCTCTAACTAGGGAGGCTAGGGAGGATGGCAAGGAGGGATGGAGCCTTTCTTAGTGCTTTTTGAGTTTCTCCCATATTGCATTTGCCAGGTTCCCCCTCTGCCCCACCCCCCCACGCCCCGGCAGAGAGTCAGAGCAGCCGGAGGCACTGGAACAGTGTACAGAGCATGAGGCACATTTGGCCTGTATTTGCTGAGGCTGATAGGCAGTAGGTGGGCTGGGTAAAGTGCCTAAAGACTCCTCAGCCATGGCTGGGGCAGAGGCCTCCGACCTGTTGTCCCTTCCTATCAGCTGCTGAGGTGACTCAGTTCCTTCGAGGAATTCACACTCTTTCTTCCCTCAGTGACAGATTATGGCCTGAGAGTTATAAAACAAAATAAACCCTTTCCTCCCCAGGTTGCTTTCTGTTGTTGTTTTATCACAATAGACACCTGAGACGGGATTCCTCTCTGGTCCTCAGTTCCCACCAAAGGGCATCTGGATCCTTGGCCCCTGAACCACAGCCTTTGCGTCTTTCCAAAAGCGTACAGCTAGAAGTAGCCCAGGCCTCTCATCTCCCTCCTCTTCTCAGACTCACCCTGCCACTGGGGTGAGACCTCTGGCACGGCAGACACCTCAGTGGTCTACCAGATACAGAGTTTTATGACCCAGGGTTCTTAACCCCATTGTCCACTTAGTTTGGGTTCTCTGGGCAAGAGCCTGAGGCTGGGGAGTAAGAGCAGGATTTCTTGGGTATACTCTCATTTGGAGACCATTTGCAAGGTCTCTCCTCTTCTGGTTTTCTACTCTATCCCTCCTGGTGGCTAATCGTTCTTATAAGCCATCCCAAACCTTAGAAATGACCACCCTTTAATAAAACACTGGGGGCTGAGAATCCGGTACTCGATGTGGCTTCTAAGAGAGTGATCGCTGTAATGCTCAGCGCTATTCCATGTGGCATCTGTGACCCCGCCCATTGATAGGGCCCTGTCAATTCCAGAACTGCTGAAGTCTGCTCTCAGTGAATATGTGGCCAGGCTGGAGGCTGTGAAGTTGCTCAGGAGCAATAGGAGGCTCGGCACCATTGGAGCCCGGATGCTGGGGGCCACCAGGGCCACAGGGGACGTGCTGGTCTTCATGGATGCCCACTGTGAGTGCCACCCTGGTTGGCTGGAGCCCCTCCTCAGCAGAATAGCTGATGACAGGTAATTGGTTCCACCTGGGATTTGCAGAGGAAGGAGTGGGTCTGGGAGGGATAACCCATAGGTGCAGTCACTCACAGAACAGAGCATCCACCCACCATTTGAGAAGTACTTTGATCTCCACTATTTGCTCTGTATCCCTTGGAGCTTGTAGATGCTTGAGCCTTGTAATAAGTATGGGGAGTTCCTACTGGAAGGGAGGCTAGAGAACAGCTCCTGTCATGTTCAATGCAGCCAATCCCATTGGGCTACTCAGGAAGAGCTGCACACATGGTACCTGACATTACCTCTGACTTCAACACAGATTCAGCTGAGATTGTAACACACCATGGGGGAAGACATTTCTAAACTAGCCTAGACCACAGGTCACCCATGCCCAGGAAGAAGAATTAGATCCCCATCTCCAGTCTTCTTGACAGCTTCTTTTGCTCTTCTGCATTACACACAGTGTGACGTGCTAACAAGGCCAAGCCCTGGGAATGAGGAGTTGAGAGGGCCTTACCACATCCCTTGGGTTAGCACTGCTTTGCCCATAGGGTTCTTTTCTCTCACTCTCTTTCTCATCTCCAATGCCTCCTGAGTCCGACCTATCAATCATGTCCTCAGTATGAATATCCTATCCAGGAACCCTAATCTTGGTAACTAGCTTATCTAGCAGTGTGGGGAGGGGCCTCAGTCACCCACCATCCCTGCCCCTCAAGCAGGACTGAGACATAGTGGACATCCTGGCTCCCAGTCTGATGGAGTTGTTAGATTAGAACTGGACCCCATGGTTCCAATTCCTACAACCTGTGGTTGCTCTCATTTGAAGTTGTGGATGATCACACAGAAGAAGAAAAAAAAATTCATGAACCAAGACAGACCCATTTGGCCCAATCCCATGATGGACATCTCTACCTGCTCCTGGCCTGCCTCCCAATAAGCAAAGAGATGTGTGATAAGTTTAGCAGCAGGCTGAGGTCAAGAGAAGTTTACCAAGCCTACAAGGAGGCCATCTTTGATTCTGTTCCATGTGTGCTAGCACTCTCAAAATTGTGGACCCTTGCTGACCACAAGTTTTTGGACCATTCCCTGTCTAATCCCCACCCTGATGTAATAGATGAGTATCTCGGGGGCACCTTGGAGATCGCCTCTCCCTGTCTCATGACTTCACATTAAAAAACATTGGGGAACCAATTAATGTTATCTTGTGCTCTGCTCTTCAGTGACGCCCCTCCATGAAATGGCTCAGGGCACTTCGTTCCTGCTTCTGTTTCTTGGGGAAGAAAACTGAGTCTCAGAGAGGCGAAGCCATGTGCAAAGAGTTTGAAGGACAGGTGTCTGTCTGGTCAGGCTGTCTGGTACTGAGTGAGATTTCTTCCTATGAACCACTGAAGCTGTTCAAAGAGAAACAGCTCCTCCCACCCTTTCTTGGTGCTGGGACATGTTAAACATGGCTGACACCCTTCATGTCATCTCAGTCCTCATAGTAGGCTGAAAGAGGGGCAGAGAGCCAAGACTCTTCAATCTATGGATGAAACCCATGGGACCCCCTCTGGTAGCTTCTTTCCCAACTCCTTTGTATCTGTCTTTCTCTGTTTTTATGCCAGTCCCCAGAGCCTCTGCTCTTGGGATTCTGATGTTTTGGGGGTCTTCTCTTCACAAGCCCACTGCTCGCTGAGATTCGATCATCTGTTTATCCTCCCACGGCCTCCTCATGACTTTGCCCACTCTTTCCTCCAGCTCACTGTTGTAGCTTGTTAAAAGACCCTCACTCACACAAAGACCACAGAGACCGCCACTGCTGCAAAACGCATGAGGACTTTACTTATTCAACATGTTGGGGAACCCTCCCCCCTCAGCATGCAGGCCGGAGGAGAGACCCAGAACAAAGAAAGAACACACTTTTTATACCTTTGTAAGGGCCGGATATAGGCACCAGGATAGTTTGGCTTCTTTTAATTGGTGTAGCCAATAACCTTTTTAGACATTGGTTGGTTTGTATAGGGTGACTCTCATTTTGTCTGTCCTTGAGGATTTTAGTGTGAGGCGGGGCAGGGGGATTTCTCTGGGAGCTGCTATCTTGTTATGGTTATTTCTCTGAGAACAGCTAATATTGTTTTGGCAGCTTGTAGGCTCGGTCATTTTGACCGCTAAAACTATGTTTTTACATTTGTTTAGTCAGCCAGCTTCCTTATCTGGCTCTGCACTTGGCCTGCTGGTACAGTTTGGAAAGTCCTTTCTCAAAAGGGGAAGGTACGGAGTGGTCTTGAATTCATTTTGGATATTACATCACCTAGCCTATCTCATTGAGAACTTGAAAGAAAGCCGCCTTTCAGCCACCTGAGTTATCCTCTCTGGAATCGCTACACTGTGACACGCGTCTAAGACCCCCTTTTCCTAATTTGTGTAGTACTCGGTCCTACCAGCTCTTCTGAGCTGCCTGACACTGCTCACAGCGCACACCACACCACAGCTTAGTGAAAGCTAAGCTTCTCTGGCCTTCGTGCCAGGGCCGATAGCTGCTCTCTGAGAGAGAAAGGAACACTGCTGCCTCTCGAGTCTGTGTCAGGACACAATCTGTCATCAGATGAGCATTCAGTGTCTCCAAAGGAGGACACCTCCAGGAACTTCATTCCCTAGTGCAGTGGGGCTATAGAGGGGACAGTGCCAGACAGCTGCTTTGAAGAGCCATAACTTCCTCCACACCCTAGCCAAAGGATCTGGAGTCCATTATCAACCCTGGCTCCCTGGTCCTGATATGTATCTGAGTAAATCCAGTATATTCAAAACATAATATCGGTACATAGTCAATATAAAAAATATTTAAAGTATTTTTACATCCCTTTTCTTTCCACATTAAATATTCTAAATTGAGATTCTCACCTGGGACAAAGCACAGTTTCAAGGCCAACAGGCTGGAGTGGCCCGTGGCTGCTGCTCGGGGCTACACATTACATAGATCTTGTTTCTGTCCCCCAGCTAGTGAGTGGTCTGCATCATTGTCTGATCCTCCGTTCTTTCCAGGAGCCGAGTGGTGTCTCCAGTCATAGACGTGATTGACTGGAAGACGCTTCAGTACTCCGCATCCAAGCTGCATCGAGGGACGCTGGATTGGAAGCTGGATTTCCGATGGAAGCCCCTGGGGGAGCAGGAGCAGAAGGCCCTCCCATCCCCCATCAGCCCTGTCAGGTGAGGCCTTCCCTTCCCTGAGCTCACACTTGGACGGTCAGGCTGTGAATAGTGTAAAAAGCAATCAGCTAGCTACAGCGCTGCTGCCGGTGTGGTATCAATGGAGTCCAGGGAAGCTCTTCCAGAAGCTTCCACGGATGCCAAGGGTGAGATTGTTGAAGAAGCTGAGCTCATCTTGACCCCAGGGAACAGCAAATTCCCTGGTCACAGGACCCTGCTCAGTGAAAAGAAAGACTTAGCTGGCTGAACGATTACATCATAATTCTCAAAATAGATCCAGTTTTGGCAGTTGTTATTCCTATGTTTGGTTTCTGATCAATTATTTTATTTAAGTAGGTTTTTTTTTTTTTTTTTTTAGAAATTTTCTGCTGGGTAACAAACCACTTCGAATTTAGTGTGCTAAACAACAGCTGTTCTCCAAGCTCACAGACTCTGTGGGTCATGAACTCTGGAATGGCTCAGCCAGGCTGCCTGCCTCTACTTCACTGTGCCCAGAGCACATACAGATTAAACCCTCAATGTCACAATAATGCAATCCAAGGCAGCAAGCTCCTTAAACCACCTATTTCCCTCAGTGGCTGGGTGGTTGGAACAAAGCCTCAGTCACGATTGATACCCACAAAGTCCAAAGCCCTCAGAAGACCTTGTCGTCATAATGGACGGGGCAGCAGAAGTGTGCCTGGGCTGACTTGGTGTCCCAGCCCACTCTGAGAGCATCACCAAAAGCCCACCAAAAGCCGAAAGGCAGTATGTCATATATACCCCTTTCTAAACTTCAAACATTTGGAATTAAAACACACACCAGGAGCCAGGTGTTGGTGGAACACACCAGTCACCCCAAGGAAAGGTCAAGTGTTCAAGGGCAGCCTGTGCTGGCCACAGTGAAACCTTGTTTCAAAAAATGAAACAAAGACTGACAAGCAAACAGCAACAAGGAGAACAGCCCCCCTATGAATTCCAGAGAGGAAAAATGATCTCAGAACAGTACCACTTAGTATTTAAAATATGGCGTGTACTGTGTCTGGCACTGTGTGCAACTTTGTATTTCAGCCCTCAGGAAGTTCAACTGCCAACTGGTTTTTTTTTGGTTTTTGTTTGTTGGTTTGTTTGTTTGTTTGTTATTTGTTGTTGTTGTTTTGTGAATGGTTATTTTATCCTACTTAGGAGTGAGGAACTCAGAGAAGTAATATGTCTCATTCAAAAACCCACAAGTAACTAAATGGCTCAGGTGGAAACCGAATCAAGTAATTGTTTCAATTCTGATTGGCAACATTTTTTTTAATGAATTAGTGTTTTTAATGGACTACCTGACATGGGTGCTAGACTAAGCTTGGGTCCTGTGGAAGAGCAGCAAGCACTCTTAACCACTGAGCCATCTCTCCAGCCCCCAGTTCTCTTTTTAAGATACTTGGATTTAAAACATTTTTGCTCTGCTCCAGTCTTGTGATTCAAAGTATTGAGCTTCACCAAAGGCCAGAGTCATCTGTCTAAATCACTGGACATGCCGCCAGAAAGCCCCATCCAAGCCCTGTTTCTGTGCTTGGGGTGGAACTACAGTTTCCTATCTGGCTTCTCTGTGCAGGAGCCCTGTGGTACCCCGAGAGGTGGTGGCCGTGGACAGACATTACTTCCAAAACACCGGAGCATACGATCCCCTTCTGTCACTGGGGGATAGTGAAAATCTCGAGATGTCTTTCAAGGTAGGCCCTATGTCAACGGTGGCCCTGGGTGGTATCTCTGGAGCCGTGTATGTAGCTCAGAGGCAGGCTGTTGTGGACAGGTGTTGGGGATAGTTGTGGGCAAATTATATATAGTCATTGCAGCATATGTCAACCCTCCCTCCAGACCATGTCTCTTATGGCCTACCTTGATTTTACTCTCAGCCTCTTCTGTAAACTTGACCATCAGCATCCTCATCTGGAGAGGGTGTGCTATCAGCCTTTCCTCTCACTGCAAAGAACTCAGAGCTTCTGGTACATTCTCTGCTCGTGGCACCCGTAGTATCTATGGCAGGAGTTTTCAACCTGACAGGTTACAACCTATTCACAGGGGTCACCTAAGACCTTCAGAACACACACAATGAGATTAATAACAGTAGCAAAATGACAGTTGTGAAACAGCAATGAAAATAATTTTATGGTTGGGGGTCACCACAACGTGAGCAACTATACTAAAGAGGTGCAGCATTAGGACAGTCAAGGGGATCAATTACAGCACCCACCAATCAGATGTGAAACCACTCTTGGCATTGAGTGGTTACATCCAAGACTGAGGGCCGGTTGGGTGTAGCTCAGCCTCTCTGTCCTGGGAACCATGCTATGCCTGCTGGGACCTCTGTTCTGGAAACCATGATGGGCCTGCTGGGCCCTCTGTTCTGGGAACCATGATGAGCCTGATGGGCCCTCTGTCCTAGGAACCATGATGGGCCTGCTGGGCCCTCTGTTCTGGGAACCATGATGGGCCTGATGGGCCCTCTGTTCTGGGAACCATGATGGGCCTGATGGGCCCTCTGTTCTGGGATCCATGATGGGCCTGATGGGCCCTCTGTCCTGGGAACCATGCTGGACAGCCACCACCTTCACTGTCTGTGCCACACTGATCACAGCATTGTGCTTGCTGTTCAGTCACACCAACTGTCGAAAGCCCAACCCAGCAAAGGTGTCCATTCTATAACATGGGCAGACCCATCTAATGTGGGCATGTGAATTACACCAGGCTTGCAGTCTGCATAATGACCAAGTCTGCTGCTTCTCTAACAAATGACAGATGTCTGCAGTGCCCTTGGAGTTCTCCGAGGTATCTTGGGACACAGGCTTTGAGAACCCTGTGCCTGGTGTGCTTTTTAGTTCTTGAACCAAGGCTTGGCCCAGCACTTCTCCACTGTAATTTCTGTCACCAACTATAGAATGAAGGCTTCTTGTCCAACGGGCAGTGGGGAGCTGGGAGAAGCTTCTGGAATGAGTGAAGAAGGGGGTACGCTTTTACCTCTTGTGTCTTCTCAGCAGGAGACAGCACTGGTTTTTTAGAAATTTCCTAGCCACTGCAGACATATCTTCCTGAGAAAGCATTCCCGGGTAGGTGGGGGTGCTGACCCCTGAACTGCTTTGCAGACTGACTCTGTAGGTGTTTCCCAGTGGTGTTCAGGAAGCTGCATAGCTGTCAGCCATTACCCCTCAGTTCCAGTCTAGGACAACTGCCCTCTGTTGTCCCTCCCGCCTTGCTGCCCAAACTCTCTGATCTGGAAAGTGCACTCTGAGCATTGAAATGGTCACTCTGGCTTATGACTAGTGGGTGTTCTGCCAGTGGCTCACAGACAGGGAGGTGGGAGGGAGAGCTACTCACTTTCTCCTTCTGTGACAGGCCTGGCTCTGCGGTGGCTCTGTTGAAATCCTTCCCTGCTCTCGAGTGGGACACATCTACCGAAGCCAAGATGCCAGCTCCAGGCCTGACCCCGAGGTCGCCTTGAAGAACAAGATCATCATTGCTGAGACCTGGCTATCATCCTTCAAGGAAACCTTCTACAGGCACATCCCAGAGGCCTTCACCCTGAGCAAGGTAAGAAGGGACTAGTAGCGGCCTTTGGCCAACATAAGGGTATCACAGTTGACCTCTGCCTGGAATTCCCAGACTGTTATAGGATGCTATGTCCTGGATGCCGCCTTTCACCACAGAGCCCGATAAGGGATGAGCCATGACTCTTAGGACTTTCATCCTGAGTGGTACTCAGGGATTAGGGAATATCCAAGACAAAGAACAGATCTGAGTATAAAAATAAGTATGAAACTCAAAAAAGCCACAGAAGGTTGAAGTTTTAATCACGTAATTAAGTGCCCCTCAGTGTGCCCTGTGAGTTGGTCAGTTCCTGTGGCGTGACTAACACAAGCTCTGCTGTGAGTCACAGGCTGCCACGACACTTGACACACTGCAAGTGGGGGCCCAAAGGACTGGCGTAGTAAGGAAACGGCTCTCACCAGTCTCTCACCAGCCCACTGCTAGATAGCACAGATGAAGGCAGGGTCCTCAGAGAGACACACCCATACCACCGCATTAGGGAAAGTCAGACAAGGTTGAGCCATGAAAGAGCCCCAGTACCCAGTACTCAGTACCTTTTCTTAAAGTCCTTAGGATTTTGTTCCCTTTTTATCCAAATGCACCCTTTTCCCTACAGCAGACAGCCTCCAGACAATTCTCAGAACTCCTTGAACTTGTATCTGTGGTCTCTCTAATGGGAGATGACATAAAATTTCAAAGCAGACCCCAAGGTTGAGGTAGCTTGAGTTCCCTCTGTGTCCCCTTGAGTGAGTCCAAGTAACACCCAGAGTAGACCAGCTCCTTTTTCACACAGGAGGGACCCCACTACTGTAGCTTCTGGCTTGGATTTGTAGAGGAGCATTGTAGGTAAAAGGGCAGTTCTCATCAGGACTCTACTTAATCCTAAATCTAGACACACCCCAGAAGTATGCTTCAGCTATGGCTGCCTGGGATCACTCAGACACCAGAGTAGGGGTTGGAGGCAGATCCTGAAGCGGCTGAGGGCTGAGCTAACGAGTTTAGATTTGCCGGGTGTGGTGGCGCACACCTTTAATCCCAGCACTCAGGAGGCAGAGGCAGGCAGATTTCTGAGTTCGAGGCCAGCCTGATCTACAAAGTGAGTTCCAGGACAGCCAGGGCTATACAGAGAAACCCTGTCTCAAAAAAAAAAAAAAAAAGATTTTAGAGCTTACCCATTTGACAGTGGGGAGCAGGTATCTTTCTGTGGAGTTCTAAAGAGACAACAGAGCAGCTGTGGCTTTTAATTTCTGGCTTCCTTTAGGCTAGAACATCTTTTTTTTTTCTTTCCTCTTATGTAATGGGTGTCAATTTAGTATTTTCTCTTTGCTTTCACATGACCCTTGTTTAATGTCAATGCAGATTTCATTTATAAAGGACCCATAAAAAAATTAAATATATTCAGGCTTCTGATGTACCTGAGCCAACCTTCCATTAGACAGAGTCATTTAGAACACAGCATGTTGGATGGAGTCAGCCCAACACAGCATGTAAAGTATTTACAGCCTACTGGGCCCCTCTGTGTCTTGCTGAAAACCAGAGGCCACCAACGTGGAGCCCTGGTGTGGCTATCAACACACACACACACACACACACACACACACACACACACACACACACACACTTCTTCCTAAAGTCTCAGTCCCAGGAAATTTATTCTAAGCTTCTAGATGGGTTTTTTCCATATCTTACCAAGCAGCCAAAAACATTAAACTAGCGTTGAGGGCTGGTGTTCATCTTCCTACAGTTGTGTTATAAAGGAGAACGCCAATGGTAGGGGCCAGTGTAACCTAAATGAGTGGTTCATCAATGGAAAAAACTGAGATTAAGGGAAGAAAAGAAGTCAATTTGCCTCTCCCTGTCCCCCCACTCTGAAACTTCCCATCAGACTTCGTCTCCACTGCCTCTGGGCCAGCTCTTGCCTTCATTAGGCCAGTGATACAACCCAGATAGAGTCCATCCTTTCTCCACACTCCAGAGAAAACGCCTTAGGGAATAGACACTGTGGTCTTTGTAGGCTGAAGATTTGGGGGTCTGTGAGAAGAGGCAGTGTTGCCTCCAATTTTGGTGGTGCCACACCTCTTTCTAGAGAAGATTCCCAACTCTTCCTTCTAAACCTCTCTTAGCATAGGACCCTTCCTCCTGTTTGCAGTCCTGAGATGTGTGGTGGCTCTGCCCCACTCCTTCTGCTCCTTCACGTAGTCTATGTCTCTCCCTCCCCTACTGTGTGAGCTTGGGGTGGAACAAGCTTTCCTGACTCCCCTCCCATGCCCTTCTTTACCTGCAGGTTGCAAAGCCAGACTGTACAGAGCGCCTGAAGCTGCAAAGGAGGCTGGGATGCCGGACGTTCCACTGGTTTCTGGCCAATGTCTACCCTGAGCTGTACCCATCTGATCACAGGCCCAGGTTCTCTGGAAAGGCAAGGCCTGGCCCAGGACAGGGGAGGTCACTTGCCAAGACAAGATCACTCACCCTCTACACTGGGCAACCACATATAGGCTCAGTAGGGTCTCAGAGGCCTTTGGATTCCCCCTCCCCACCTCCCCGCCAGTCTGAGGAAGACAGCCATGTTTCCCTATAATCTGTGCTAAATCCATAGCCTGACTCCTTCTGGAGGCTTCTGTCTTAAGATAAGTGTCTTAGACTTGACTCATCTCACGGTGACTGAACCATGCATGCTGGGATAAAGTCTAGAGAAGATGGGATTAGAACCTGTTTCAAGGCATCCTCACAGTGGAGGTCAGATTCACATCTATGTGGATGTCCATTTTCAGCTCCACAACACTGGATTTGGCCTCTGTGCGGACTGCCAAGCAGACGGTGACATCCTGGGCTGCCCCATGACACTGGCTCCTTGCAGTAACAACCGGCAGCAACAGGTGGGTGACGATACTTCTTAGGATGAATGGCATCCCAACGTAAATGTGATGCTGTTTCCTAGGATACCCTCCAATTCCCTTCCAAGTAGCTCCTCTCTGTGGTTCCATGTCCTGTGACAGGCCGTGGCCCCCACTGTGATGACTTGTCACAGGTCTGCCCATAGCATCCTCACCTTAGACTGGACCAGCATCAAAGAATGGAGCGTCTCAGTCCGAAGAAATGAAGGGGCTACTTATCCAGTCCTTGAACCTGCCGCATGAGGAAACTGTGTCGTAGAACCACCATGCTAGATGCTCACCTCAGATCCCCAGCACTGAGGAAAGGTGCAAGAGTAGGGATAGAAAAGAAGTAAAAAAAGCCAGGGGAGAACCTGGGTTCGTGTGGACCCTTTGGCCGTTTGGAAGAATCCTGTGCTCCTTACAGTGTGTCTTCTGCACTTTAATTTCTCATCATAGGAATAGCTGCCCAAGGTTACAGAAAGCTGTCCGTCCTGGCTGAGAGGTCCACTTCATTTCACAACCTTCAGTGTAGCCCATCCCCAGATCTGATTCAGTCTGTGATGGGGGTTCTTTGAACTCAGCTGTCATACTCCAAAGCTGCCTAATGAGAGCAAACAACAGTTGAGTGAGAGTCGGGGAGCCTGGAGTGAAGGAGCAAACATCTCATTGGGGAGTCTAGGGCCCAGCCTGCAGTGCAAGCTTAGGACATCTCTATGGGAAGCTGGTCCCAGCCTTCCAGTTCGAGCCTAAAGTGCTAGGCCCCGGGCTCAAGGCCCAGAGGGTACACAGGGGAGGAGTTTGCTCAGGATCCACTTGGTTTCTTTTTTTTGTTTGTTTGTTTTTTGTTTTTTGTTTTTTTGTTTTTTTTTTTTTTTTTTTGAGACTGGGTTTTTCTGTATAGCCCTGGCTGTCCTGGAACTCACTTTGTAGACCAGGCTGGCCTCGAACTCAGAAATCCACCTGCCTTTGCCTCCCGAGTGCTGGGATGGTCATTCATACTAGATACATTAGTAAGTTTTTTGCATCTCTCTGATCTAAATGCATGGGAGGAAAGGAGGGTTTTTGTTTGTTTGTTTGTTTGTTTTTTAAGTTCACTGTCTCCAGAGGATTTCAGTTCCTTTTGAATCATGTGGGAAAGGCGTGGCAGTGGGCGTGGCAGTGGGAGTGGCTTGTCTCTGGTGACAGAAGTGTGTGGTATTTGGTAGCTTGTTCACTTGGTACAGCGTAAGCAGCAGATAAAGCAAGGCCGAGCCAGGGGTGCATATGACCTCGGGAGATTTGCCTCTAGAGATCAGCTTCCACCAGTCAGGCCCCACCTCCTAAGGCTCCACAGCCTTCAAAGCAGGGCCATGAGCTGGGGAACTGAGTATATGAAGCAGAGGCCCATGGGGGGATACTTCATATTCAAACAGTAACACCAGACACAAGAGTTAAAGACGTAAGAGCCACTCGAGGAAGTCACATGGTAGGCTAACAACTGTCCAAGTTTTACTGCCGTCTAGAGCCAGGTTCGAATCAAGTTCCCAGTGGCTAGCTGTGCGATCTGGGCAGGCAATATTGGAAAATAACAAAGCTGACCACCCTTCCTCCCTGGCCTGGGGGAAGAAAACTAAATATATGCCAGGTAAAAAGGATTTGAAATACCCCCCTTTCCATGCACAGGTCGAGTTTACAAGAAAGAAAGGAAATATCCAAGAACAAATACTCAAATGGCAACTGCAAATTTGCCATTTGTGTGAGCTGGGCTTCCCTGAGAGGTGACAGGGATCAGTGGCCACCAACCCCAGGAGTTCAGGAGTGTGGCTGCAGGCAGGGAGAAGCGGCTTCAGCTCGGTGATGATCTTCGCATCACCCAGCTTTCACTGTCACAGGGAAGTCTGCCCTTGCAAAGCTGCACTAATACCTCCCCCCGCCCCCCCATCTCCCCACCCCCACCCCCGCACGCCTTCCCAGTCCCGTGACCACAAGGAAACAACAGGAAAGTTATCTGCCACTACAGATGGGATTTTGAGTGGGAAGAAAATTACTCTCCCTTTTCCCACAAGCTTGCTTCTGAGATGTGTTTAGGGTCCAAATTTATGCTGACTGTGCAGTGTTTGGAATTTTCAAGCAAGGCAGACCGCTATATTTAATTTGCACATTAACAGGGCCTAATGCAAATAGAAGACGTGATGCCTCTAATTTAACAGTTAAGAATTCCGAGGCAGTGGCAGCGATGTATATACTAAACAAATTGAATCAGAGCATGAAACCAACCTTTCTGAGCGTGGGGCTCAAAGTGACTGCACGAGCTGTACAGCATGCCTGTCCTGTCTCACTCACACAGTCAACATAAAAAGAAGTTCCGGACTGTGTGACTCTCCCTGCCCGAGGAATCGTCGGCCAACAGGGTTCACAGAGACGATGGGAGCAGAGGGGTCGAGGGGTTCGGAAGCCCCATGAGAACCTATGGTCAATAGCCAGCTACAGGAAGTCAGATCAACCTTACATGGGGTGATTCAAGGCTTATATAATTTGGGAGATGGAGAGGTAGAAACATCCAGGATGGGCAAAAGTCATTGGCTGAAGGCTTAGGGTACCGAAATGCCTCATTAGCAGGGGGAAGCATTTCAGGAATCTCAGGTGCTAGCTGAAGGGGTTAGAAAGCTGATCCTGTAATCTGAGGTTACCTGAGTGAGGCCTGGGGGAGCAGGGGGGGAGGGGAGACGGGTTTGAATTCCCCAGGCAAGGTCAGAGAAGGAGAAACCCTGCTAATGAAGGGAGTCTTCTATTACACACAGAGCCTCAGCAGGCTATCCCATCAATGATGGACTTTGGCCTTGATTAGCAGAGTTTTCCCACAGACTGCATCTGGCAGGAACAAACAGAAGATGGGGTTGTCAAAACATGTCATCCAATTGGTCAGCACGGGTCCCTCGCAGTTCAAGCCCCTCTGTAAAGGTCCACACACTCCAGTTCTATAAAACCCTGAGGGCAGTGGGACCCATGATCAAGAGTCCACAGACACCACACACAGCAGGGAAATTGGTCAGGGCCAGGTAAGATGTCTCTAGAAGGAAATCAGTCTGAGCCTGGGACAGATCTCTCGCCTGGCCTTTCAGCAGTGCGCACCGGCACTGACAGCCTTTTAAAACAGCCTTATCTGCAAGCAGGAAATAGAACGCCAGGAGCCTGCCAGAATGTGGAAACAGAATCCTGGGAATGGCCAGGAGGCCTTTCTTGGCTCCTGAGAACCCAGGAAGAGTCTTGCTGCCGTCCCTGTAAAATCTGAAAATGGTCTCTAGAACTCGGCTCTTCTGTGTGTTCCTTTGTCTCCCCTTGGCTCTGGATAGGGTACCCTTTTGGCTATGCTAACTGCCACCCCCTCTGCCCAGAACCTGGAGCACACCGGCAGGAAGGAGATTCTCTTCGGCGGCCCACAGCGCCTGTGCTTCGATGTCAGAGGAGGGCGGGTGATTCTGCAGAACTGCACGGAGGAAGGCCCCGCTATCCATCAGCAGCACTGGGACTTCCAGGAGGTACGGAACCCATCCCGGAAACGCAGGCTGATCACAAGGAACTTCTGGTCAGCTAGAACGTCTGGGCAGACTGACCTTGTTGACATGGCAACCTGGGCTCTTCCTAGACCTCAAGTATTCTCCACAATAGTACTTCTGTTGTTGAGCTTAGTAGCTTAACCTTGGGGTCTCTGGTCCCCAGCCACAGGAGATATACTGATTTGTTCCCCACGCCATTAGAGATTATTATCTCGGATTAGCTTGGATGATGGAGCACGTTACAGAAACAACCCAGTCAGTGGTGTAGTGACACAATCTAAAATTTAAAAGAAATAACTATTGATGTGTGTACCTGTTGGACCCGGAGAGAGAGAGCTTAGTGGTTAAGAACACTGGCTGCTCTTTAAGAGGATCCAGGTTCAATTCCTAGCACTGCACTTGGAGGCTAGCAGCTATCTTTAACTCCAGTTCAAGAGGATCTTCTGCCCTCTTCTGGCCTCTGCTGGCACTGCATGCACATGGTACACAGACTTATATTCAGGCCCTCACCTCAGACACATAAAATAAAAACAAACATTTTTAAAGTATCCAAAAATAAAAATATGGCTGTCATTTTCTTCATTGTAATTCACATTTCATTGTAAACACTGCATTGTTTGTGTGAAGTTTTTAACCCTATATTTTCCGTAGATAAATTCTAGATCCTTCCCAGAGAATACACATTAACAGAGAGAAAATAGAAGGATTATAATACTTAGGTGAGTGAGTGGCTCCAGATACCGAATTGGGAAAAGGCCAGTCTTTGTGTGCCTGTGGATTTGACCGTGAATTGAAAATGCTCCAAAAATAACAAGTGTTAGTATGTTTGTTTGTTTTCTTATCACAGTAAAAAGAAAGAGAGAAAGCAATGAAGTACTAGTTTTTGCCTCAACATGAATAAATCTGGAAAACATGCAAAATGAAAGAGGCTAGTTACAAAGGAACCACACTGTACAATTGTGCTTATGTGAAACGTCTAGAACAGGGGAACACATAACCCTGCTGATTCCCTGGCTGAAAGGAGAACAGAAGGGCAAATGGCTGCTTCTGGGTAATGGCGTCTTTAGGCAGTGGTGGAAATATTCTGGAAAATACTAAAGACAACTAGTTTGTGTATTTTAAACAGTCTGAATTTTGGAATATCTCAACAATGAGGAAAGATTTATAACATTGTGGCTAAAGTTGTTTAATATTCTAAAGAAATCCATTTTTCCTTGAAAGGGGAGTGTTAGGGTGGATATTAAACCTGCCGGAGTGGAGTTCTACCTTTTGTGTGTCTCTTGGGTGTGGCTAGTCAGAGTGGACCTCTAGG
The DNA here is from genome assembly GCF_000001635.26 of Mus musculus. NCBI lineage: Eukaryota > Metazoa > Chordata > Mammalia > Rodentia > Muridae > Mus > Mus musculus. The sequence continues at coordinate 32,057,738 of NC_000080.6, forward strand.
AGACCCTCAGTCTGGCGTCCACGATGTCAACTTGCAGGTTTTACAGAGAGTAGTGCTGATGAACCCCTGTTAAAAGCACAAACTCATGCATGCAGTGATAACAGTGTCTCTGACAATACAAGAAGAAGACTGGACACACCCTGACCAGAGTGATCCTGACCAGAACGTTCTAAGAAATGACACAGTCATGTAACAGCAATACAAACAATTGAGTTTATGACCCTGAAGGGTTGAGTGACATCTACCTTTTAGGGTTAATTAAATTATATTTTCTATTAACTGACAATTCTACCTCTTCTTCCAGGCTAGCTCAGACCACCTCTGTAACTCTTTAATGCTCAGCAGAAATCTCTAAAATGTCCTCCTTTGACAACTGTCAGGAATTGGGCTTCTTCTTTCTCTTTTCAGGATGGAATGATCATCCATGTTCTTTCTGGAAAATGCATGGAAGCTGGGGTCCAGCCAAGCAATAAGGACTTGTACTTGCGTCAATGTGATGGTAAAACCAGCCAGCTGTGGAGGTTCGACCAGATCCACCCTGTGGATGAACGATGAACGACCTTGACAGAGAGCAAAGAAAGGCTGGGCATCACATTCTCTGCTCCTGTATGTCCTGAGCCAGCCCCTAGTGTCTGGGCTTCTGGAGTAGAAGAGAAGAGAGTACTGTCAAAACAATCAAACAAACAACAAAAACAAAAACATAGAAGCTCTCTCCAGGTACCTTACCACATTGATTGTAGACTGGTTTTTGTTGTTTGGTATGATTTCTCGAGACAGGGTTCTGTGGCTGTCCTGAAACTCACTCTGTAGACCAAGCTGGCCTTGAACTCAGAAATCTGCCTGCCTCTGCCTCCCCAGTGCTGGGACTAAGAGAGCCACCACCACCTGGCTATGTTGGCTGGGTTTTGTTTTGTTTGTTTGTTTTTTAAGAAGAAAAACAATGGGTTGTTCATTGTCTTCATCACCAGAAGTGATCATTATGAGGAAGGCAAAGTCTCCCCCTGCCCCCTCCCCACACCCCGCCCACACTGAGCACTTGACATTTGCTTTTATCCCTGACTGTGCGAAGAGGCCCCGGCATTGTCTGGCAGCACCTCTGGGAGACATCAAATCCAGTAGGTGAATTTCCCGAAGCCCTTACTCGGAGAGTGGATGTGGCCAGCTGTGGAAGTTAACATGAGGGCCGTGCTATGGCCTGGCAGTCCCCACCTTCTGACTCCACTCACTAGCATACATTTCATGTCCGTTCGTTGACCCCAAGCTCAAAAGGAAGCAGAGGGGGACAAGGAGGAATGGGGTGGGGCTGGGAAGAAGACAGCAGAGAGATTTGGTCCAACCGTCCAGCTCAGCACTGCCCCCTGAAGAGTCAGCAGACCTGGTTAAGGCATTTTCATCTTCGGGACAGCCTCCTTGAGACTTTCTACCTCCATTCACCTGCTCTTAGCTCTTTTCTAGATCACAACCAGATTTCCCTGCAGTGTATTCTTTCTTGGATCACCAGTGCTGGAAGGGTCAACACATCTGAGCATGCTCATGAACAAAGGTATTACAGGAGACAAAGTCTTTTAATGCCCGCTTAGGAGAGTCGTGTTGGCTTGATGAGAAATAGCAACTTTTGAAAGGGGGAAACCCAAAATCTTTACAAGGCAAAATAGATCTGGCTATTAAATGTCCCTGAGGTTTGACTGGCTACCTATGAGCCGATAACAATTGTTCAAGACCCCCTACATGTGGCTTCCAGTTAAATGTTCACATGGTTGAAGGAACTCCACCTCAACCAGAGAAGAACCTAGACTCAGCCACGGGAGTTGCTGAGTAGAGTAGGCTGCTGCTGAGAAAAAAACTCTTGCCCATTTCTTTCTGAATGGAAATAGCTTTCTATCCCACCCAAGATGTGTTTGTCCTCTGGGCTGTCTCTAAATTCAGTTGTTTCAAATAAGAACTGGAGAAGACATGTGGGTAACATGAGTAATATCTGTTACTTCTCCAACTTCCAAGTCAATGCCTGATGTTTCTCTAGCCTTAGAGGCACTCCGGATTAACACCATCTAATAGCATGGCCACAACCCCAGTGTGGCCATTTTGTTGGAAATTCACCACAATTCTGGAAATTTTCAAATTGTTCCTTGATTGTACTGGTTCTTTATAGCCATTGTACTATGGCAAATGGCTACTGAACCTGAGAACACAGTTATAAAATAGCCAACCATCACCAACAGTAGCCCTGAATAGCACTAGATAGATTCAGCCCCTACTTAGGGAAGAGTTTTAGCCACCATCTTCTTGCTTCGGACTGGTCTATATCTAAAACAAACTCTTCTAACATGATGAGGCTGGGATGGAGCTAAAAGTTTTCAGATGACAACCTTGTAAAGGGCAGTAATGGCTAAAGAGTACTTTTCAAGATTTTTATTTTGAAATGAACGCTATTATTAGCATTGTGAGTAGCTGAAATTGTTGGGATAAATTAATATAGCTAAATGAAAGACTACATTGTGTTGTGTGTGTTCTGGTGATTAACAAACAGACCCAGATGGCTCACTGCTTAATTGTTTTAACAAAACAAGAATGTGCTATTTGTTGCTCCTTAACTGTCCCCGTGATTTATTATTTTATTACAGAAATGGCCATCACCTCAGTCCCTGACTGGTACTTACAAACCCCTAATTTAAACAGTACAGACACTTCTACTTGCTTCTGAAAAACAATCCCCTTACAGTTTAACTAGTGTAGTGAATTCTTATCAGTAGTCGGTTTAGAAGAAGAGAAACTTGGCAGTGAATTGATCTGATTCCTGATTTGATTTTGCTTGTCTGTCTGAATTTTATGACTCTTCAAAACAGGAATTGTTTTTGTGATCTGTCTCACAAAGCCCACCCCCATTAAGGGGGTGTTAAGGATCCTGTTGGAGTGGGCGGAGAGAAACAAGCACCAGCTGACTCCGGGCCATACTCTTTTTGCTGTGACAACAGATGTCAATCCAGAAGGGCCATGATGTGGTCCTCTTCTGCCTTGATGTCATAAACCTGTAGCAAAGTCAGAGTTCCACCTTCCATGTACATCTGGAAGGTCCCAGCACCCATCATGGTGCTGCCTCAGACCAGGACGCAACAGCTCTAAGGTTATATCGCCACACTTGCCTTGAAGGAGCTCCATTTTCAACTGACGTGCCATGAGGACGCTAGTTGAACACGAAATGACCCACCAAATCCAGAAATGCAAACTGGCTGCCCTTGGAAGGGGCTCTGGAAGAGTAAACATGCAGCTGAGAGTTGAGCAAACAGGGAAACGGCAGATGGCTCAGGGGTTACGGAGCACACACTGCTCTTACAGAGGACCTGAGCTCTGTTCTCAGTACCAACACAGGGCAACTCACAGCCATCTTTCATTCCATACGCTCTTCTTTGGCATATGTATATACCCATCTCACAGACATGCAAACATATACATAATTAAAAATAAAATACATTTTAAAAATCTTTTAATAGGGTAGTGGGAGGGGGCAGAGAAGCACAAAGCAGACAGGTCAAACCCACTGCAGCTGAGGCTTAAAAAAGACTTTGAGCTTTTCTAAAGTGTGACCTTTATGACCAGGAAGGAACTGCAGCTCGCATTCCCTCCAGCACAGGCCATTAGCACATTACCTGTAGCTGACGGCTACATTTACATACAGCCCCCAAGAACCTGAGCTGCTGTTTTGAAAGTCTTGGCCTTTCCGGATGCATCTCTGACATCCTACAGGTACAAGAGGTATCCTGAAGCAGCCAGGGTGCAGGAGTATCATCCATCCACCCTGTAATCTCCAGCTCTGGTCACATGACTATCATGTGACTATTGTGAGAGATGTTTGTTCCTGCCACAGGATTCATCCCTTTCTCCCATCTAATTGGACTGGGAGAACACCTGGTCCATGTTGGGCCAATCAACACATTCGCATGGATTCGTCACTAAGAAATGAGTCTCTACGGGTGACTTGAGAGTCAATATGCAAATTTATAAGTCTTTGGCAGCCTTAGTTTCTTCTTATGGCCCT